>NC_087159.1:7285000-7332500 GCF_035594125.1 Scylla paramamosain
ATATATATATATATATATATATATATATATATATATATATATATATATATATATATGCTTATATGCAGTAAAACTGTACAGTTAGTTTATTCTTCAGCCTTCAGTGCTGGTGATGGGTAGTTCTTGTTGAGAAATATTTCTTCAGCATTCATGTCATAAATTGCTGCTTTTATTCAGGCAAGCATAGATTTTAATATTTGCTTCTTTTTTTTTCTTCAAAATTTTATTTATTTATCTATTTATTTATTTATTTATTTTTTGTGTGGAAAGAATTAACCATTAATATCTCAAATATAGGTATATCATTAAAGGCATCATATAATCGTGTGTGGCCAGGACTAATTTGTGTGTTACAAATGTGAGCCTGCTTGCCTGGCTTCGGTCATTGGTAGATCTGTAAATGTTGCATCTCAATTCAAACACAGCAGTTATGTATCATGATGAAAGATGATCAGAAAAAGGTAAAAGATAACTTTAATGAGGCAGTTCCATCATTTACTGCATGAATTGTCTCTGAGGTGTGTCAGAGACAAGTTTCTACAGTGACTAGTAATATTGGCCTTTGATAGTTTGGGCATGTATTAACACCAACTCAAGAAGATTTCTTGGGGTGTAAATGGATAAGTCAAGTATTGGTGTGTGTATCAATTCAATATTTTGACTTTAAAAGTTAGACCTACTGTTTGTAGGGACTGATGAAAATGCTGTTGCTGTTTTGTTTTAGGGTTGCATTTATTGAATTATTTGAATTATTTATACAGACTCAGTTTAGGGTAAAGGGTGTCTGGGCCATACTTGCAGAATCAGTGACTTTCACAGATTTAGTCTTTATAGAAACTTTGCCCAAACTTACATAGCCAGAAGAGCTTTTGTAGCATCTTTATTTGTTGTAGATTGGGATGAAATTGATAGATTCATTGTGTTCATTGATATTACAGTATCATTTGTGATTATCACGGATTCATTTGAATGTAGTTTGGGGATAAGGTTGTTAGTGATTGTAGGTTGTTGTAAATAGCTGTATACCTCGTTCACAGAGACCAGTGGTATAGCTATTGACGTAATGGGTGCTGTTCTGGGTCTGGCAAAAGTAAATCACAGATGTGGTTTGCAAAATTTAGTAGTGTTTTTGTCACAGTGGAAGGAGTTTAGAATGTAGCTCTGCAGAAACCTTTATTTATATGGTCATTGATAATGTCAGGCATGTGAGGCTGCTGTGATATTAGGCTCAGTTTAGTTGATCAAATGTGAAGTAGTTGAACTAGCTTGGCAACTGAGGGCTGAGGGTAACACCAAAAAGTAGGTGCAATAATCCTATTGAGAGAACTGTCATAGAATTGCAAGAAAATATGCCATCATGAGCAGAAAACCCTAGAATGGTTATTGTAGATGAGCTGCAGGGCTTTGTTTGAACTTGTTTTGACATTGCTTTGGATATGAAGAACATTTTGATATCATTTCCTTGAACACATTTCCACTTCTTCTAATTGCACTCTTGTCTGTATGGATGGCTGTGATTTTGCTGTCTTCTCTTTCCCTTACTTCCACTGTATGACATTTCTTGATCTGGAAAGGTCTTTCTCAGTATTGACTGGAAAGAAATGAGAAATGTGTTGAGAGCATATAGAGTGAAGTGAGAGCAAAGTTAAGTTGATGAAGCTTCAGAATAGTTGAAGGAAGGCAATAGGGAAGTGAATTGTCAGCATATGTTTTCTGTTTGTTTTGTGGATCCATTTACAAGTGAGGGAATAACAGTGGTTGGTTTTGTTGGAGTGGAACTTGTATGAGTGATGTTAAAGGGGGAGAATTACAAAATAAAGCATTTCAAAGGTGGAAAGTGATATGACTAAGAGGGTGTATGATAAAATGTAAGAGCATGAGTATGGAAAAAGAAGGCACTGTGTGAGAATAAGACCTCTTTAAAATTGGTGTTGCAGTACCTGAAAGAAGGGTGGTGAGTTGAACATTAAAGGATGCATATGAGTGGACTCGATATAAACTGCAACAAATGGATACGACCATCCCCTTGAGGACATTTCAAGAAATGTGTATAATAGTAGACTAGACTGCATTATGTCTAGGTGAATAAGTGTATGAATGCAGTGTACTCAGGTGATCTGTTGCAGTCTTAGTGGGCTTCAAGAGTTGCATATCAGTGTTACAAGAAACATGTATACACTCATTTTGTCTTGATTTACACAAAACATTATGGCACTCCAGTAAGCTGTAGGAGTGGTCTTATATAATAATTATTTTGTTTACATACTTGCATTGCTGTGGCTTCTGCTGTATTGACAAGAAATTAACTGATATAGATATTTCATAGTGGTAAAGTTGAGAGTAATTTTTTCTAAAAAAATGTCTGTAAAGTGCAAAAACATAAATAAAACAATACGGTGTGGAAGACGAGTGAGAATAGGTTGTAACCAGGTATTACCAAGTAACTGGATATAAGTGGAAATTTTAGGGCAGGCTAAGACATTAAAGATGGTTGTAAAGTAAATGGTATATCAGGCATGGTGCAGTTTTCATTGGATGTAAGATTATGTTTGGTATCAATTGGAATTACTCACCATCTGTGATTGTGAGAGCTTGTTGGATCTTGTTACAGTAATCAAAACTGCTATCTTGATTTTGTTGATCACTGATTCTTCTCGTATAGTGTGATTGAGGAAAAATAATTGTTTTCATTTTACTCCTAGGTGTGAAAAGACATGAAATGTTGTTTGCAATTAAGTAATAGCACTTCCTTCACCTTTTGCTGGCAGACTTTAAAGGCTAAAACTACAGAGAGATATAATGTGTATCTGGTCTGAAATTTTCTATGCATGATTAATTTATTATTGTATTGCATGATTGAGGTGCACAATGTAACTTATATTTGGCTCAAATTAGTAGTGCATGCACTTGTAATCTTGTAATATAATTTGTATGATTTATGAATGGTTATCTTCTAAGGAGCACTGGCTTCACTTCGTATTTCTGACACTTTTATATTGTTAAGTCATTAACAAGTAACTCATCACCTCTAATACTGAAGCTTAAGTTTTTGACATCCTAATTAATTACTGAAATACAATGTGATATTTACATTTATTTTAGACATGTTTAAAGTGTAGAATGAAAGCAGGTAAATTTATAATGTCTTAATATTGTTATATAAATGTTATTACATCTTGTGTAAATTGGACTAAATCTCTGCTGTTCTCTTTTGCAGGGTTAGGCCTTGACCAGTTCAAGAGATATGACCCCAAGGTAGGTTCAAGATGGATATAGTTATCAATTCCTATTGCAGTAATTATTTTGTCCCAACAATGAAATGTGAATAATGGCAAGCTTGTGTTAGTGGTGAGTGAGTGGAGAGTGTGGTGAGGATGGTGCAGGCAGGCTCATGTGTGCCTCTCCCCAGCTTGGCTCCCAGCTCACTGTGCTATGGCTAATTGTTTTCTGTCTCCCTTTCTAAGTTTTGTGAAACTAACAGCTTTACTTTGTACAAGACGTCCTGTAATCAGCATTTTAAGAATTAAGCTTACTGGATCAGTGCATAAAGCTTTGATAATGTCAAGATGCACTGGTGATAAGAGTTAAATAAGATAAACAAAGAAGAGTTTATCTAATTTTAGCCAGGTTATGAGCTCAACCATACAAATTGTATGGCTATTTTGTATTTTTTGTGCAAGAAATATTGCCTGCCTTTATGACTGAATCTTGAAAATGAATTTTTTACTGCATAAACAGCCTCAGCTGGAATTTCCATTAAAGTTAAACAAAAAGTGTCTCAGTACCATTTGCACTATCATACATTTTGCCATTATTCCATGCACCTTTAACAATTTTCAGTTTTCCATCATTTAATGTAAATCAGTGTATATTAGAAAATGCTTGAAAACATTATCAATTTTATTTATTTATTTAATATTGACACAGATTATCTTACAGTTGTTAATCTCTTCTCAGGTTACACTTAGACTGAAAGCATTAGTGTTATACTAAAGACTGTATGCCAGGATTTTGGGGCTTGATATGGTTTGAAGATGGAGTACATCTTGTTATGAGGATGATGAGTCATGGAGTGGTGTAAGACTGATACTGGTTTGTCCTCAGCATCTGCAAGTGTAGGCCATGCATACCCATGAGTTTTGTAGTTCGCTCACACTTCTATGTAAGGAAGGCACAAAGGTGTTTAATATCCTTACTTTCTTAATTTTCTCAACAGGTATTGTATAGTGTCTCCTGCCAGTGTTGCCTAAATATTTTATATTTGTAAACCTGTAGATACAGCAGGTCATTTCAAGCTTTGTATGAATCCATGGGTGTAAATGTAAATTTAATTTGTTGGAAGGGATAGTTAACTGTATTTACTAGTCATTATAATACAGCTGATGCTGGTTTCTTGTATTTACTCTTAGTTTTATATGTATTGTTATGAAACTTTTCAGATTTTTGTGCAAGATGTATAATGTATCTCAAGATCCCTCTAGCACTCCATTCATTGGGTGGAAGCTTGGCTGTTGAAACATTTAACTGTTTTGTGGAGTGTTAATTAACATACACCTACATACTTACATTCTAGCTAGTGTATGGCTACAAGATATATTTGATGAGTTTATGGAAGTGCACACCTTTGAAGAGTCTTTTTCATTTTTCTGGATGAATTGCTGAATTTTACTTTTTTAGTATTTTCTATTACTATTATTTTACTTACTTATTTCTATCATTATTATTTTATATACAGTCATACCTCATGATTTGAATGTCTTTCAATTCAAACAACTCTCAGTTTAAAAAGGGTTGGCAAACAAATTTTGTCCTCAAATTCAAATGTGGTCCTCCAAGTGGTCAGTTCCTCAAGTGTTCCTTCTCCCCTCTCCCCCATCCCTCCCCCATTTTCTCCCTCCCTCTATCCCCACCCATCCACCCTCCTTCCTTCCTTTCTCTCTCTCTCTCTCTCTCTCTCTCTCTCTCTCTCTCTCTCTCTCTCTCTCTCTCTCTCTCTCTCTCTCTCTCTCTCTCTCTCTCTCTCTCTCTCTCTCTCTCTCTCTCTCTCTCTCTCTCTCTCAGAGGGCAGAGAATGGTGGGGGGGAGAGAGAGAGAGAGAGAGAGAGAGAGAGAGAGAGAGAGAGAGAGAGAGATTAAAATTGTGTATACTACAACAAATGTTTTTAAGACTGAAGATGACAGGAACTTTCAGTGATTCATCATTTTGAGATTGGTGTTTATTTACAGTGGTATTTTACATAAGATTTTAAGGCCATTGTTTTTGTATTTGACATATAGGACGACCCACTTTTTTCGTGTCTTTCTGACAAAAATTCAAGTACTGTCTTGTGTACCATAATATACGGTATTTCATGTTTTCTTTTAGTTCATTTTTTCTGTAATTTAGGTTATTTTCATTCAGTTCTATGTTTAGGGCACAACATAAACACACAAAAATAAAAAAAAAGGGTGGAGGACTTTGGGACCTGGAGCAGACTAATTTCTTTACATTAATTTGAATAGGATAAATTTTTCCTAATTTGAACAGCCCAAAAGAACCAATTAAATTTGAATCATGAGGTGCCACTGTATATTTATTATTTATTTATTTATTATTTATTTATTCATTCATTCATTCATTCAATTTTACTGCTATTCTGTTACATTGGGTGGTATCTGGTGGTGAGGTAGAGCAGTGAGGTGAGAGAAGTTCATGCACATGCCTCAAGATTATGTGATCCTACAAGATGTAATAATAGAATGGTGATATGATCATTATTAGTCAGAAGGATAGTGTGTGAGATCAATGATTGGCTGGCTAAACCAGGCAAGCATACATGAAATTCTGTTGACTGGGTCATTGCAGCCATGCGAGGAAAAGAAGAGTGTCTGGTCAGTCAGATGTCATAATCATAGTCTTGATTTTTGTAAAGATTCCAGTTTGAGTGTTATAAATAGCTAACTGATAATTGTTTCTGATTTACTTCAAATTATCTATGGCTGAAGCATATTTCATTGGCTATAATCATTCTATTCATATAATATAATATTATTGTTGTTATTCATGCTGTTTGTACTGGGACTGTAGATGAGCACTCTATCAGTAACCAGTGAACCTATCATCTTTTACTTCTGGATGCTTAATCACCAGTATATAGCAAGTGATCTTTCTCAAACTTGTAAACCTCAGGGAAATGTTGAAGCAAATGAAACTGCACTGATTTGGAAAAATAAGCAGATGGTGGGACAAAATGCATAGATCTAAGGCTGTGAGATAAGCATGACATTGTCTTTTTAAAGGGATCTTAGCATCCTTTATTTTGTATTGAGTGTTGAAGCTGAATGCTGCATCTTGGCACAGCAAGTAGGAGCTGCAGTGCCAGTGCAAGTACATTATGAATGAAGGATTTTGTGGAACAGGCATCTTGAAGATACAAATCAGTCCTAATTATTAATTGCTAAGCATTATTGTATAATGTGTCTTCATATGTACATGTCTACTTTTTATTTTTGTTCACTTATTCATTTATTTTTATTATATATATATATATATATATATATATATATATATATATATATATATATATATATATATATATATATATATATATATATATATATATATATATATCTGTGTGTGTGTATAAAATGGGCAAAAACTCAGTTGGAATTTTTCTTCTATGTTGCTGCTTTGTAGTCCATCACTGTAATGTGGCTGATATGGTGTGTGTGTGTGTGTGTGTGTGTGTGTGTGTGTGTGTGTGTGTGTGTGTGTGTGTGTGTGTGTGTGTGTGTGTGTGTGTGTGTGTGTGTAGCTTTGCAAGTTAATGTGGTGTGCAGACCAATGGCTGAGCTGAGGGAAGCTGTCATTCATCATGTCACTTCTGAGATCTAGATTGTGCTCAGACAGTCATTGTGTTATCATGAGTTATATTTAGGATTCTTTTTCAGAGGTGAGGCTGCTATAGCTAGTGTTAGGTCAGAAACCCAGCATTCAGTGGGATGGTATCATTGCTGTGTTGAGTTGTAGATGTTTATTTTACACTCTTAGCCTTAATTAGTAAAGCCAGAGTAGTGGTAAAAAAAAAAAAAAAAACATTCATAGATAAGTCTGTAAAACACCTATATAATTTTGTAGTTTTAATCCTAGAGTGCTGTAGTATTGTTTTGTCTGTTTATATGTTTTTACTTTTTTCCCTTATTTTTGTTTTGCTGTTTACTCAGCATAGTTTTTTTTTTTTTTAAATAGTGGCCTGTAGAATTATGTTAAATGCCTTTAATTTTTATTTCATGCATTTTTAATTAATAATTTTCCAGTTTTAACTATTAATTTCCTAATATTTTTTGCAATATTTATTTTTTTTTAGACTAATACCTCTTTGTGTTTTAGTTTGTCCAGCTATACACAAGATTGTGATTGATGTAACATGTCAGAGATGTTTTACAGAGGAAGAAGTCTAGCAATACCTCAGAAATGGATGAGTTATCAGACAGTTACAAGGAAGGGGAGGAGGAGGAGGCTGAACAGGGATTTGAACTGGTAAGGGTATGGTTATAGTATTCAGCCTCTTCATATATGTATCATAGTAATTCCTTTAAAAAGAAAAAAATAATAATACATTTTAAATTAGAATCATACAAATTGCCTTGAAATATTGAAGTTGTAACAAGACTGGATAATGCTTGAAGAGATTTATTGAGATTGTATATAGATTTGGGAGCATGAAGTAAGCTTGATGGTGATTGTGAAGGGGAAGCAGTGTGGCATTACCTAATTCTTGGGCCAGACCATCCTGTGCATGAAGGATGTGTACCCAAAGGCTTCAGCATAACATCAGACATTTGTCACTCAGTAAATGGTAAGGTGACAAGAGACAGTGAGATGGCTATACGAAGGATGTGATCCTCATGTATCTTTTAATTTTTCTCCATTGACTTCATTCCATCTCCATCTCCCCTTCTCAGATATTGTTGGTACTGTCACTGTTGAGTTGAGTAATCTGCCACACTCACTTTCACTGTATTCTAAAGGGGGTTTACATGGGGCAGTTCGCAGCTGCTTTTAGCTGGAAATATGCAGCTGGGAGCGAAATGCAGCTGAGATTTGCTGAATTGCCAGACCAACTTGGAAACTTCTCTATCTGTCTGATTGGCTGTGTTCCTGGGATTTTTCTGGGGTCAGATGAGGACAACTATCAATATAAGATTGAAAATAAGAGGAATATTGTTGGAAAGTGTTTTAGTAATAACCATTAACTGTACCATTATATACAATAAATAAATAAAATATTTAAATTTATTCATCAAAATTTTGAAAAATAGATGCGGTTTATTTACATCATCACTGAGGAAGCCAGTGCCCAGCATGTGTATACCAGAAGGCATCATGACCACCACAGCCTGCAAGGCTATATAGACCAGGAACAAGTCCACAATTGTTTCTTTTGCTTTTTTTCTTAAAGTAAAGCAAAATTGCAACTATAGCAACCAGCTCATTGGAGGAGGACTTCATCTTGTTTGTTTATTTTTTTGATGCAGTGGACCAGCAGCTGCTCTCAATGGTGTCAGTGCTTTCAGTTGAAACCTGCCAGCTGCTCTGGGTGGCTGGAACCAGCTGGATGGAAAAACAGCCCCATGTAAACCTGTCTTAAGTGTTTTTAGGTCTCCTGATATGCTTAAAATCTGTCAACTGTCATAATATGTAAGGAGATTGTTAGCAGATCATAGGGTAAAGTTAGGAGGAAAAGTGTGGCATGTTATCAGACTTTTGAGAACTATATATATATACAGCATTGATTGGAGAGAGTAGTGGGTGCATTGAATTATTTGTGTATTGGGAGTACTCTAAAGGACAATGACTCACTTATCTCTTTATTCTATGCATTATCTGACATGTTTCATCTATGCTTTACTCTTAGTTGGTTTTTGTCTCCTGCTTTCTTGAGATTGGAGTGTATGATGTTGGTGATGTGATTCCAGGAGGTGTTCTGATCGTGCTCTTCCTTGTATGAAGGATAGAATATATGATTCTATTTTTTCTTCTTTTCTGCCAAGGAAATTGACAATGTTTAAGACAGTTACCATATGAAAGATAACCCTTCCTCCACCCCCTACCAAAAAAAAAGATAACTTCCATTTTGCATTTCAGATATGTTGCTCATATATAATACTATTATTGAGATTAAAATTTCTATTTTGGGATACCTTAGCTTTTGTGCATTGTAGTCTCCAACTAATTGACTTCCCCAGCCACAGAGTAACTAATGTAGATGTATATGAGTTGAGTATGTATGAAGGCACCTTACACATACACTTGCATTTTGTATTGTAGGGACATAAAAGTGTGACCACTCCTGTCGAACTTAGTAAGCACTGGTTAGTTGTATGTGGGATTAGTCACTCCACCTGAAAAGCACAGCAAAGAAAAGCCCTTTCTAACTGCACCAGGGTTGTAAGTAAACTCAAGCATCTAGCCCAGTAAAACCTATACCTGAGAAAAAGAATAGATAAATTAATTACAAATTGCCTGTCATATGTTAAGCTTCTGATATCATGACACTGTCTTTGAACAATCATGTAAGTATCCAGACTTGCTGGGTGTATTGCTTTATCAAAAAATAAGTGAAGATTAATATATTTGTGGTTATTGCTGATTGCTTAATGTTAGTGACTGAATGGAAGTGAATGTATCTGGAACTGTTTTAGGTACATGAGGTGTAAAAGTAACTGTGTTTCATAAAGCTACAGGTTGTAATCCAGTATATCAGAAGCTGTGTTGGTGCTGGTCATTAGAACTTTTGTGTACAGCATAGTCACACCATCACATGTAATGGTGTGCGATGAAATGAGAAAAAAAAAAGAAAAAAAAAATGCAAGCTATTGCATTTTACAAAATTTTTTCTATGATAAGGTGTTAATTATCAAAGTACTTATACATTTTCATTGCATTCTTCGTGCATTCAGTGTCATCATCCCACTCCTCAAAATGAGGAGATTGGTTAGTGAAAGATGGATAACAGCATACTGATATAAAAATGCAGTCAGCCATGTAATTATTCACACAGTTTAGGTACTAGAGCATTGTTCCTTACCATAGATTGTAGCACAATACCATTAGTAGGATATGATGCAGAGGTATCATGAATATACTAGTAGTATGAGTCTATCAGATGCTGGAAGTAATTATGTATAGATGTCTTTTTTGTGGTGGTGCAGTGTTGTCTTCAAGAGTAAGAACAAAAAGCCTTCATTGCTGTGTAATGCAAGCTTCTCTTTATTGCCTGTAAAATTTTCAAATGAAATCAGGATTAAAAGCATCTTTAGGTAATTGTAACAAAGTGAAGATGAATTTTCAAGATGAGCATAAATAGTTCATAAAGAGTAGGTAAGGAAGATAACTTTGTGGCCAACATATGCCAAGGTACCTGTATGACTGAAATGCAGTTTCACTTGAGTAACATATACTTGAATAATTTGTGTAGAAGAATGAGTATATAAGATCTGGCCTGTAACATACTGGGAATTGTGTTTGTTGTTTGTGTGATAGTGTTACTGTGCTCTCTCCCTTGAAAGTTTAGGAATGGAAAGTATTGTCACTTCAGCTGTAGTAAGTGTAGGTGCTCTTGAAATGTTATTGTGGCCATTCTTCACTCCAGTATTTTATTTTTTTATTTATCTTTTTGTTTGTTTATTTATTAATTATAATGATTTTTGAGATGGAATTAGGAAGATGTAAATGTGTCAACCAACAGGACAGGTTTGGGGTAAATTCTGCCTTAATAATCATATTAAAGAGAGTCACTTGTAAAAGTGTTCCCATGTTATACTGCTTGTGTATATTATTATTATTATTATTATTATTATTATTATTATTATTATTATTATTATTATTATTATTATTACTATTATGATAATTTTAATGTAGCGCTTTTTAATATTTTCACTCATACATCCAGGTTTGGTTGAAAATAGTAAGGCTCTACACAAATAATTGCTAAGATGAAAAGTCTAAACAAGTATCTAGCAAGCATGCATTATAAATCTCATCAGTAAGGAATGTGTACATTTAGAACTCTTGCAGAACTCTCACCTGTCCTGTACAGTTCAATTTTCTTCCAATCCAAGGCTGCTTTTAAGACCCATTGACTGTACAGTTGCTGCTAATCTCGGGTGTAAATGTTTGATGCTCTGTAATCTTGCTAAGGTTTACTATTTTCTTGCTTATGTGCAGCTGACTAACTCATCTTATTTGGAGCCATTCAAGCCTTGTTTAAGTTACCAGACTGATCATCCAGTGCGCCACAACTTAATCTGCCAATCACACTTTTCTCTTTTCCAGTCGGCAGAAGAGGTACCTCACTTACTGCATGCCTTGACCTTGCCCATGCTCCCAGCTGGCACTTCTGTTTAGTGACTCAAGACAAATCTTCCCCCCACACCTTGGGTCACCCCGTGTCAAGTTCTCTTGCAGCAACTTGCATGTGGTTTCCCTTGGTAGCCTAACATTTTGCTCAGGGCCTCCCCTTGATGGGACTATCACACATCATCAGCTGGAGATGCAGAAATTCAATTACTATAAAACCTTTTGAATCATGAGAAGAAATTGATAAGACTTCCTATACATGATCATCAGGAAGGGCCCTGTATCACTCACTTGTATTTTTATGGCGTGAAACTCTTGCTTGTATATAACTAACAGTTTTGAATTTTCTTTTATGCTTGGTACTACTATATGCTAATTAAGAGTGGGAAAGAAAATTGCTGTGTGTGTGTGTGTGTGTGTGTGTGTGTGTGTGTGTGTGTGTGTGTGTGTTTAGAAGCATGTTTGTGTGTGTGTGTGTGTGTGTGTGTGTGTGTGTGTGTGTGTGTGTGTGAGAGAGAGAGAGAGAGAGAGAGAGAGAGAGAGAGAGAAAAAAGCATTATGTAATGTGCTTGGTGCTGTTGTTTGTCACTTTGGCTTTGCTTTGAGTAGGTCTTTGTGCATCTCAAGGTGAGGGGTCCTGGAGGGCACCAGCAAGGTGTGTCTCCCTCCTTACTGGTTCTCTCTTTGAAATATTGGCATGGAAAATTGGGTCTGGTGTGCTTCTTTATTTTTCAATACTTTTCTAAACAGAATAACACAGTCCGTAGCTTCATATTCTCACTTTTGTGTTTGGTTTATTTCTCATCATCTAGATTTCCAACTTTAATTTGGTGTGACTACAGAGCATATAGGTTCAATTTTTCTGTAGGACTGTGAATTGTAGGTTTGAATTAGAGAGTAGCATGACACAGCATTCTGTGATATGAGAGCAAGGGATTCCATCACAGTGTTGGCCAGCATGATGCAGTGGTCTCAGTGATGCACCAGCTTTGCCTGACTTCATTGTTCTCTGCACTGCTGGCCATAATGGAGGGTCTGATGGGCCTCCACAAGATTAGAGTACTACCACACTTTCCTTAGCTCTGCATCAGGAGCATCATTCTTGCTTCCATATATTCTAATGATAATTGGTAATGGTCAGGAACTGTCTTAGTCACCAGTTGAATCTCCTTTCCTATTTCTGTCACTGTACTTTTGTGGCATTTTGAAATAAGAACTACACTTACAAACTGTTGTGTGTAAGAGTAGCCATTCATGCTACTTCAGCTTCTTTGATTTTTTGCTACAGAATAAGTCTATAATTCTAGAATTAATAAGATTAATAATCACATTCTGCATGTTTTTTATTATACTAACTACAGCTTACTTTCTCACTTGCCTTAGTATCTTTTGTTTACAACACTGATGTGTAAGGAAAAATTTGTGTTGTGGACACTGGAGTACTGATGCTCATTCAAGCATTGAATTTTCTTTTTTCCACAAAGTATGTAATGTACAACAGTGCACAGTGCCATGCACCAGCCTTTCATGATCTGCTTGCATGACATACCACACAGTGCTGGTGAAACAAAGACCTTGCAGATAAGCACCTGCTGTGTCTTGAGCACATTACACAGTACTATTTTGTGAACCACCACAACATTTTCCTTATTTACCAAGTATTAATATTTATGGGCTTGCAGCTTCCTAGTGTCTCACTCATGAAACTGATGGAATATTTTCTTTGTAAAACTTCTGCACCCTGTGGAATACTTGTATATTTTAAGAATTAATTGGCAGTGCTGTAATCCCATAAATAACTGAAGGATGGGTGTAGAAATTTTTATTTATTGACAATGAAATGTAAAAATCTATCTAAAAGAACTGTTTGATTCTATGACTGCACTTACTAAAAACTAATGTCAAATAATTGTTACTCACCTAAAGTTTCCTATATCTATGCATTTTAATTTTTTTTTGTGTGTTTGGGTCTTGAGTTGTGTGTCATCAGTTTATTCTTATTGTACTCATTGAATTCAAACAGCACAGTGCAAGTAATTCATTAAAAAATTGAAAAATATTAGTAATTATTATTTAAAAGATTATATATATATATATATATATATATATATATATATATATATATATATATATATATATATATATATATATATATATATATATATATATATAATTCATAAAATATCACTACTAATTTAATTAATAACAAAACTTGCAGTTTTCTTTAATACTAACATTGTCTATGGCTGTGTGCAGATATTTATATTTTCACATTTACATTGCAGAACACCTCCTGCAAACTTGAACTTGCTCTGGATGAAGACTCAATCTTCTACAAGCTGGGCAGTTCTGGCCTTATTTCCTTCTCAGACTTTATTTTTTTGCTTACTGTACTCTCAAGTGAGTCAGCTGTGGACAGTAAAGTTAATTGCTTTTTTATGATGACCAGAATTATTACTAAAAACTTTTTTTTTTTTTCTGGACAAAGCTGTGAAGCTCAGATTTTTGTTGATATTTTGAAGGATATATATTATTCCATTGGATGAGAAGAGTAAACAGATTAAATACATAATTGTTGCAGGTGAAAGTTCCTCAGCACAAGTGGCCTTTGTGAAAATTTTCAATTCAAGAGATTTTCTTATTTGCAGCCTCTCGCCGCCACTTTGAAATAGCTTTTCGTATGTTTGATCTGAATGGTGATGGTGATGTGGACTATGAGGAGTTTGACAAAGTGGCCACACTGATACGCAACCAGACCAGCATTGGGGCTCGCCATCGTGACCATGCCAACACTGGTAACACTTTCAAGGTGAGCTCAAAGCACCACAGTGCCAGCTGAGGGCAGATGATTCACAGCTTTTTTTCTAGCACTTGGAAAAATGTTTATTTTAAGATTGTGCAGAGAACTCTTTGCCAAAAATAACTTTGATTTTGTCTTCTGGTAGTCTTGTATATAGAAAAGCAAAGAAGTTAAATCTGTCTAAAAGGATCAATTGGAGTGACAAGATACGATGATGAGAGGAATGAGATTAGTTAAGAGAACTTTGGTATGAGTGCTTGTGCAAGTAGTGTACATAATAGTGGTGGAATGAGTGAAACAAAAAACACTGAGGTCACATGGCCATATTGAAAGGATGAAGGATAAAGTGCATACTCGTTTATGAATAAAGTTAATGGTTTTAATAGAAGAGGAAAGCTACTTGCAAGGAAAGGATTAAGAAATTAGTAGATTCCAAGTGCTTGAACAAACAATAAAGAAATGTTTGATCAGGGAAAGGAGGAGGCTTTTCTGCCATGGTCACCCTCTTAGAGGATGCTCACAGAGCGAATGAGGCATCACAAAAAAAAAAAAAAATAAATAAATTATTATATATATATATATATATATATATATATATATATATATATATATATATATATATATATATATATATATATATATATATATATATGTATAAAGCCCTATTCATAGTGTGACTTTTCTTTAATGGTGAATTGCACAAGACTGTTCAAGCTACAGAACTGATGGGCTCAATAATTCCAGAAACTAAATTTAATCCAAGATATGCCAGATACCCAAACTAATGAAAGCAATGAATGATAGAAGAAAATGTATCAACACAACGTCTCTTACTTGTACAGTGCAACCTCAGTTTTCGAATTTAATTAATTCCTTAATGCTGTTCAAAATCCGAGATGTTTGGAAACCGAAACTATTTTCCCCTTAGTAATCAATGTAAAATGGATTAATCTGTTCCAGAACACATGTCCGCTTTGTCTTAGTGTCCTATGACAGATGCTCCAAATGCCATGATGACTGTTTCACAACATATCCAGCTCAGAAATGTATTATCCAGAAAGGATGTATTTAATGAACTTAGTGACATTGAACTCATCAGAAGATACTGTTTAGATCATGCAGGTATTCTCTTTGTCATTGATCTAGTGAGGGAGGCCTTACAGTGACACAGCGTGGAGAAACACAGTTACCGCTAAAATAGAGGTGATCATAACATGACATATTGCTACTGGAAAAATGCAGTTGTGGAGTAGTGATGGCATTGTGGGGTCATCATGGCCAGCTGAAAACTGTTTTTGTTTGTTTACAATGAGACTTCAACAGGATCACATTTACCTTATTTCAAAGACTGAATTACTGTCTTACCCACTGTGTCTCCTCCAAATACAGAAAAATGAAGGATATATTTATAGAAAATATAAATTAGTAATAAATGGCAGCTTTTGCTTCGTCTTTCTGTGTTTGAAATCAAGTAACTTTGTTTGAAAACCGAATTATAGTATGGCAACTGAAGCAATTATGAGTTCAAAATTTTGTTCAAAAAACAATTTGTTTAAAAAGTGAGGCATTTGATAACTTAGGTTCCACTGTACTTGCAATCAAACCATCACTCACATTTTCTTGGCTAGGCTGTAGATGCTATTGTCCTGTGGATTATTTTACTGTTAACTGTGGCATAAGTCACTTAGGAAATATATGGATTGGTAATGGACAGATTTTCACTGTTCAGTCATTTATATAAAAGTTGAGAGGTACCTTCTTTAATTCCAGGGAGTCAACTCAGCCCTGAGTACATACTTCTTTGGCCACACCTTGAAGGAGAAACTGACCATTGAGAAGTTTTTGTCTTTCCAGCAGCAGTTGCAGCAAGAAATTCTCAGCTTAGAGGTTAGTAATTTGTTCTTTTTCATGAAATACTGTAATTTTTCAAGTTTTTAATATTAACCTGTACAGTGTTGTGCTTTGTCAGAGACAGGGATTGTGTCAGGTTGCATTTTTTGTATATATATATATATATATATATATATATATATATATATATATATATATATATATATATATATATATATATATATATTTTTTTTTTTTTTTTTTTTTTTTACCCCATAAAATGAGAAAAAAAAAAATTAATTACGAGCAAAGTGAAGTTTACCATGGAGGTTGTTGTTTAATTTTGAGCAGCCCATCCCAGCCTGACCATAACGCTATTCAGACGCTAATATCGTTGGAACTATGTGGCCAATTGTAACAAAATTAGCACCATATGATAGCACAACTCTATCAATTTTATATGATATACCTTTTATTTCTTCTATTGGGTGAACTTGCAAAAAATTGAAGGCTGTCAGAAATGGGATTTTGTCAGTTTCGTGATTTTTTTTTTTTTTTTTTTTTTTTTTTTTTCCTCAACAAGTGTGGACACATACCACTGAACACAGAATGAAATTTCCTATCCAACAGTATACGGCACAACCATTTTGTTCTTGCAAAGTTTTGAGCTAGAGCGATTTGAATATTAGGCAAGTTCTCAATGTGCGTGATGCTTCCATAGTTGCATTACTGACAGCTTCGCTCATTAGTTGCCTTCCAGGCGTTTTACTGGTATATATATATATATATATATATATATATATATATATATATATATATATATATATATATATATATATATATATATATATATATATATATATATATATATATATATATATATATATATATATTATTTCCATGCCATGAATGGAAGTGTGGCTGCCATACAATTTTGATTTTAGGATTTGTTTTCCTTCTCAGAGCTCATGTTATCATATTAGAGATGTATAATTTTATTTTTATATTTTTAAAGTTTTTATTCTCACCTTTACATACACTTTCCACAACCCTGTAGTCTGTGTAATAAATAAGTACTTTACATTATAAATACCTATAAATAAACAAGAATTGTATGTTCAATAAAATGGCTGGATGATCTGGCAACACGTGCAGTTCTCAAAGAAAAGAGACTTTCAGTTTTCCTTTCCAATTACTCTGAAGTCTCATTTCCTATTTCTTATGCCTTACTGATTATAGATTTGAGAAATAACTTCATAGGAGAAAGTAATTTACCTTTTTATGTGATGATTTTTGGGGAAACACAGTAGCCCACTCTGCAACAATATCAATGTGCCAAAACATTTACAACCAAAATCTTTATCCCTCTCCAATACTGTAGTTTTCAGTTTCATTTTATTGCTTTGATATTATGTGCATGTTGACAGGCATAAGAAAAAAAAATAATAATAATAATAATAATAATCCCCTAAAATGTCTCAGTTCCTACAGAAGTATTCATTCTATAATAAATCCGAGCCCAAAAGATAGGTTTGTATATGAAAACATTCACTCCTGGCTTGTCAGAATATACTTTGTCACTGTTAATGACAAGTATTACATATACAAACAAAATTGAAGGCCATAATTTGGCTCAAAAATGAAATTGTATATGTAGGTACTAAACATTTCCTTAAGATGTACATACTAAACACTGCACAGGTTAAGGGAAAACAGAGTGTTGAATACATAAAGTGATATGATAAGTGACAATTTCCATTAGTTTGACCATGTGGAAAGAAAGAGTGAGTGACAGAGAAGATTGGTAAACCAGTAAATAACTTAGACAAGATAAGATAGTATGAGGAGAGATCTTGAGCAAGGACATAGCAAATAAAGACTCCAGGTATACTGCTTCATAAACTGCCATTTTGAAGGTCTAAAAGTTGAATGAACTTAGATTTGCATTTGACTGCGATTTTTCTTTGTACTTTCTCTTTTACCTAAAGATGTGGAGCCTGCATTCTTAGCCTGAGATGATGGCAACACTGATGATTTACAAACTCATCTTTTCTTGGTTAGTTTCGCCGCAAGGGTCCCAACGAGAAAGGATTAATTACTGAGGCTGATTTTGCTGAGCTGCTGCTGGCATATGGAGGTTATCCTACAAACAAGAAGGCCAGGATGTTGAAGAGAGTGAAGAAAGCTTTCAAGGTTGTAATGAACATTTCTCATTTCTTCTCAATATGCCACTTCTCCCTATGATATTTCTTTGGTTTGACTATTGTAATATATAGATGGAAAGTTCTCATGTAACTTGTCTTCTCTTTAGTCACCTTCAATTATTCATCATCTGATATCCCTGTATATAAGGCAAATGCTATAGTGAGTGGTCTACTTACTCTATGAATTATATATCAAGTGTGAATTTTATATATGTACATTTAGATTGGTAGTTTGCAGAATATTAGATTGCTTGAATTGTGCTATAAGAATGGGGTAAGTGAGGAATTTCTAGCAACCACTTCAGGTTTACGAAACCTTATCCTGAAACGCAGTGAGATGTCACAGTGATTCTAATCAACTGTTTAGTATATTAAAAGATGCAAGAATTCATATTCACATTGGTATCCATTCTAACACAGATTTGTTTCCATTGTTGGCTGTATTCAGCACTCATAATTTTCTCAGTAATGCACTTGATAACTTGCTTATTGCACTTTCCTCTGGACACAGGGTGAGGCTTCCCAGGGCATCAGTCGCATTGATTATCTGAAATTCTTCCACTTCTTGAACAATATCAATGATGTTGACACAGCCCTCACATTTTACCATATTGCTGGAGCTTCCATTGATCCAGGTGAGTTAGAAAAATTATATCTACATCTGTCTGAAAAATTATATCTACATCTGTCTTTTTTATTTATTTATGTTTATTTATTTACTTATTTATTTATTTATTTATTTATTTATTTATTTATTTATTTTACTGTGGCTTCATTTGTTCTGTTCCTTCCATATGTTGGTTGAGTCTTAGCTCTGGAAAGGAATCACCTGAGAGAGAAGTACTTCTGACTAGAATTGATATTGAAACTAATTGAATTTTATGTGGAAGGAATTTTATATAGGCAAACTACATTTTATGAATGCTCAAATTATATTTTTTAAAGTTACAAGTGAATATAGGAACCTTTTAAAATAAGAAAAGTGTTAGAATACGAGACAAAGGAAGTGCGAGAGGATGGGAGAAAGGAGTGGACTGGAATGTGTAGGGATGAAATGTAAGGACAAAAGCAAATGTCGACATTTGCCATGACCCTCCATCGAAGGAATCTTAAGTAATATTATAAATATGTATATAAATTAACTTTCTCTCTTTAGATTAATACTTAGTTTAGGAATGTCATTTATTACTTATACATGCACAAAATATCTCGTCATGTTCTTGACAGCTGAGGTCATATAGTGGCAAGGTGAAACATGTTACATTGTAAATGGGCTGGGGTCAAAGAGTGCCACTCCTCTGACCAAAGTAACTGCTGCATTAGGGGATCAAAACTCACACCCTCTTAACTATGAGTCCAATGCCTTACCTGGCTTCTATTTTATTTGTGCAAATGATGTCTTCTTGCATTACAGTTACTCTGAAGCATGTGGCCAAGACTGTTGCCCATGTGGAGCTCTCTGACCATGTGGTTAATGTTGTGTTCACCCTCTTTGATGATAACAGTAAGTATGCCAATGCCATAGTGTTCAGAATATCACAAAGACCTTGCTGGCACTGAAGTGTAGATTTTCCTGACAATAATATTATATCAATTTCTTATTAAACTTTTGTATTCATGGTATGTTTACTTTGTATTAGATGAGCCTAAGTTTAGGAGTTTGTAATTCCATTGTGCATTTATCCCCACAAATGCTAATGATTTTATGAAAAGAGAGAGTTTAAATTTAGTTTTTATTAATCCTGTAAAACTTACAAATTACCAAGTGGGGATTTTTACAATATCTGCTCCCTTAAGAAACTCCTAGGAACAAGTGTCAGATGAGAAGAATGTTCAGGCACAATTTACTTCTATGTTAACAAGCATGCATCCCATCTTCCCACAGATGATGGCCAGCTCAGCAACAGGGAATTTGTAGCAGTAATGAAGAACCGGTTGCAGCGAGGTCTTGAGAAACCCAAAGACACTGGGTTTGTCAAGCTGATTGCCTCAATGTTCAAGTGTGCCAGAGAAACCAAACCTGTCCTTCTGGACATATGAGGGAAGGTGCGTGTGCAGGATGCTGAGCTGAAGGAGGCAGAGTGGAAGAAGCACTGTGAGGGATGCAACTGTCGCAAAGGCAAGCACCAGCATTCTGATGAAGAAAACAAGGAGCATGAAAAGTAGTCTCTCAGTAAGTTGAATTGATTGATATTTGTGAAAAAGAATAACTTTTTAAAGAGGAAGTGAAGGGAGTGTTGTTGAGAGGATAGAAGTTATCATGAAGGTGGAGGCAGATGATGGGTCAGGTTAAAGAGAAAATATTTGGCAGTTTGAAAGGATGATACGTCAATGAAATCTAAGGACAGGTTATTGTGGTCATCTAATTTTGCAAGAACTTAGCATGATACTTCTTTGATATAACTATAAGGATAATCCAAAAAAAATAAGTGATGAAAAAATGACACAAATCTATGGGATGTTTGTTCTCATCATCATGCAAGGAATGTCGTGCCACCTTATGACATCATTTCATTATAGCACCTTAAAAATCATTTGATCAGAATCATGCAGAGTAGAATTTTTCACTTACAAAGAGAAAATTTTTATTATTCATCAGACAGGCAAGCTTCACCAAAACAGGAATAATTTGAAATGAAAAGATTTCTTAATTTATGTAGGGGAAAATTATGATGAAACGTAGAAATGCTGTGAAAAGTTGTTGATGATACAGATCATCATAGTCAAATTTGAAAATTATGCTCCTTAATGAATATGAAAAAGATGAAAGAATGACATTGAAAAAGAAGAGCGTATACCACAGAGAACAGACTGTTGTCAAAAACAGTTGCGTCTTACAAGTGCACTGCCAGCCAGCCTTTGCTTTCATACATCAGTCACTAGATATCCACAGCTTTTACAGTCCTGAGACTAAAATCAGGGCAGGTATAGGCTTTTCATATCCTCTTTTTCTTGTCCTTGAAGTTTTCTTGTTTTAATTTTTGCACCCAGTAAACTACACTTACCTTCACATTTGGTTTTCTGTTGTCACTGGTCTGTAAACTGGATTGAATGTTAACAAAATATTGACAGTATTCTGAGGCTGGTGTGGCAGTGTTAGTGGAGAACAATTTGTTAAGAGTGACAGTATTAACTGAACAGAGATGTTTGAAGCAGAATATGATCCCTCTGAAACAGTGTGTGGCAATCCCAGCACATGCATACTAATAAATAACATAGATTTTCTGCCTAGCAGCAAGATTAATTGTTTATTTAAAATATATTAAATTAGAGTTCTGCAAGTCATTTACATGGAAATTCTAAACATATTACTATGTAGCAAAATCTTTCTATCTTAGACTCAAAGGGTATATTTTGGGGATCTGTATCTTTTCATTCATTTACTTACAGCATGGTAAATAAGAGGCACAAAAATAGAATAGGCATTGCTCTTTATATATAATGTAAAAGACAGATGACCTTTCAAGCACCATGACAACTTGCACATCCCCTTGTATGCCTCTGGAGATTTAGCTTTCCAGGCCAGCATTGATGCACTATTTCAGTTGGGTCGTTTTGCCAAAGCAAAGATAGTTTATACCTGTTAATAAAAAGATAGTTCTTATAGATATCTCCAAGATTATTGTGATTTAGCACTACTGAGGTATATTGTTCATTGTTTACCTGCTTGTATTAAATAACTGCTTAAATTTAGGGAGTCAGTAAGTATTGGTGTCTTGAAATATATGAACAATAATATGCCGTTAGTACAAGAATCACAAATAGAGATTTAGAAAACAAAATAAACATGATGATTATGTGATATTGTAGAACCACTTGTAAATTGAGATATTTTGTACAGATGCTCACGTATGCATAAAAATGGGAAATCAGAAAATCAGAAACAAAGCTTTTTTTTATTATTATTATTATTATTATTATTATTATTATTATTATTATAATACTTTTCTGGCTTTTGGTGATATGATTGCTTGCTGCTGATCTGCCTCATCCTCCTAATTATTATGCACCAACTCTGCTTTACTTAAAGTTGTCTCATCACATTTACATTGGAAGGAAAGGAATGAACTCTATTTATTTATTTTATTTGTTTATTTATTAATTTATTCATTTTTATTATTCTTCATCTTCAAACAGTTGACCCAAGTTATGCTTAGCAAGTCCATAGGTTTCATTTTCGCGACGCGCTTCAAGGTGTGGAGCACGAGTGAATGGTTTGAACATGTTACCTGTCTGTTTGGTCCCATTGTCGAGGTAGGTTTGTAACGTGTATCCCTATAAGTGGTAGAATTGAGGTGACGTGGAAGCCAGGCAGATTTAATACGTATCTGGAGATGGGGAAGTGGCTTGTCTTCATGAAATAGGTTTGGTAAATTCCTGCTATGGGTGGATCTCGCGATTGGTGACCGTGGTGCTTTTGAGAATCGTGATATAGTTGTAACCCATCATAGTTTTCTTCTTCAAATCTTTATTGTTGATTTATATGGTTACAAAAAAGTAACGTTGCCGCTTCTTATGTACTCTAGTCGTTATTTGCAATTTTTTGCTCAGGTTGTGTGCGGACGGATCGTTGAATGAGTATTTATTAAGATAGTGAAGCGTTTTACAGATTCTCAAGCCTGAGCGATGTTGTAAAGGCAATGATATATAAATAAATATAATATGTTGACATGAGTCTTGTTTCCTCCAACAGCATTTTTATCTCTTTCTCTTCAAACGAAAAGGGAGCAGTGAGAAACCACAAGAGCCTCATTTATCTTAATCATCTGCGTCGGGTGTCAATAAACAGCGTGAGGATCTATAGCTCTTGAAAACTTGCTTTTATCCAGAACAGCTCAAACTCAAGAAATTGATATTATTTTACCAGTGTTGATCCTCCATGATTGATAATGGTGGTACTTTTTTTTATTATTATTATTTTTATTTATTTATTTTTTTCGGAACCCATTATTATATTCTAAGAGGGTGGGAGGAGTGTCCGTAATATCGCCTTTTCTTGCCGACCATTATCGAGTATTTGCAAATCTGAGTACTAAAAGGTCAATGTCAGCAATCAACAGGTGTTATTTGCTGCAAAACCTTCCCCTCCTCTCCCCCTGCCGTATCCCCCATCCCCTCTTCCTCCCTCCCCCCTCGGCCACAAACCGTCATTGATTAGAGGTCGTCAAATGTCGATACACACATCGACGAAAGTCCCGAAATTCACAAGCAAAACAGCGTGTAAATGCACAAATTACTGATCATCTAGTGGGAATAGTGTGGCTTGAAACACTTTAAATAAATCCGTTAACTAGGATTTAGATGCTCATCTATTCAACAGTGGAATACAATGGACGACTGCTAATCAATAACTGCTTTGCCATAGCTATAGGGCAGAATTACTTTCCTCCATTAACAACGAACGTATGCTCTTCTGGTGAAGGGACTGGGGTTGGCGTGCAGATTATAGCCCTTATACCCGGCACGTATACGTACTGCCTTCAAAGAACAAAGGTAGTCATTGGAGGGGGAAAAAAATGAAGTACAGTTTTGTATGCTTTCGCTTGATTCTTATTCTTAGGAACATGACAGTGGTGTGTCTGACCAACAGGTGACACTTACTGCTCAGAATCAGTGAGTTAAGACAGGGACGACGGCAGAAGCACAAGGAAATCATCTTTATACATGGCGTCATAGGAGTGGGAATGGAGAGACTGCTCGAATGGTCCAGTTTATTTCGGGGTCTGACATCAACACACTGAAAGTACACTTCGATGAGGTGGTTCAGTCATCACCAGGGACTTACATAATGCATTTATGAGCAACAAAAAGACATGGAATGTTTGTTTTCCTTAGAAAAATAAGTCCTTAATTCTTTGTCAGAGGGAATCCCCTTTGTCTCTCACTGAGGATATGTAGCAATATGGCTGGCTAGATTGATATCTTGGGCATCTCTGGTCACTGTACCAAGGCTAGAAAGTATGTCCTTCGTATTTTTCTTTAATTTCAAAATATTTAACTCTATCCGGGTGGGAAAGCCTTGCTCCGCCATTTTGATTCGTGTGGCCGGGGCCCGAGAGGCGACGGCGGCCCAAGGTCCACGCCGCCCGCCCAGCAGATACACGTGGCACCGCCGCATCCGCCCACACAGAGAACGGGAAGATATTCATCAAATAAAACTTTTCAAATGCCTCCATATGACTAATTAACATAACTACTAAACATTATCTACTTATGTGATAATACTGAGAACATATCTCCATACACTTGTCCATGCAGGATGCAAGGGAGGTGTCCATAAGGGATTTGTTTTTATGCAGTAGGGTTTCTCTCCTCACGTATTTTACTATTACGTAGTACATGTATTAATATTTTCTCGCTATACTTGAAGCTCTATCTGATATAATTTAAAATGTTTTTATGATTCTAAGCATATGAAACAGTCAGACAAATAAAATTACCTGTAAGGGGATTCGTAGTGTTTACCGGATGAGGGAGAGAAGCACCACTTCACACGGGAACATGGCACAGATCAGCCGGGAAACTCTGAAGAGGAATATCTCTGGTAAGGATTGTGTGTTTTGCAGCAGGGTTTGCAGAGCGGCGAGAGGTAGGTGCAGGGATGAGTGTGCCACCTTGTAGAGGCGTGAATTAGAAGGCGTGTTATGTTAAGGCTGAGGTAGAGTGAGGAGGGTAAGGCCAAAGTGTGGGGAGGAGGCCAGTCATGCATTGCGGTGGTGCCGATGTTGCCGGAGGTGGAGGCGGCGTGGCGACGTTGCCAGGTGGCGGCGGCGGCGGCGGTGGTGGACCCCAAGCGGCGGCGCGGCGTCACTCCCCGCAGCCCAGCCTGCCCCTCGCCACTCACAGGTCAGGACCCGTGGATTGTACTTATTTTTCCGTAAGTTCCTCACAGTGTTTAACGTATTTAATCCGCTATATCTCTTCGTCTATCCCGTGTCTGTGTTTTGCTCAAGGTTTGGTGTCATTTCTCCCTTTACTTGCAGCGATAAAGTGAAGTGAAGACGCGTGAACCTTTATTTGTCAGTTGGTCCTTGCAGCGTCCTACTGAGAGCCGAGACCGGCATTACGAGAGCCGCTTCAGCCTTGGGGGTCCAGAACATACAGGTTTTTGAGCTATTTCGCAGTGTTTCTGTGGTGATTCTGTGTCCTACGGCATAAATCTATGCCTAGTAGTTGACGTTCCTGGTAAAATTTGCTATTGGTCCGGGGAGAAGTTCTCTAGAAAATGTCTGAAAATGGAAGGCGAGAGATGGCGGGCTGGCGTCGTCCTCTGTCCGTCCCAGTACAAGGGAAATATTTTTGGAGACAACTTTGATATTTGACTTGATTTTTACAAAGTAATATCGTAGGAAACTGGTTAGCAAGTATTGGAAGGGGTTTATTGGTAGAAACCAGCAAAATGCGTAGTGGAAATGGATGAAATAGAGGAATGAAGAGGTGGTGCGTGGGTTGCGACCTTTTGGCGCAAACTTGGTTGATGGCTGGCAGTGACGAACTTCATTGAGGGCGTGTGAAATATTCTGAAACGGATGTATCTGCCGATTTTGTTCTCATCTTTACCTAGTTTTGATTTACGTGTTTTGGGTTCTTTAGCGGGAATGTAAGCATATGTTGATAAAAGTCTGATGAAATATGGTAACTGAGACCAGAAAATGCTTGATGGCAGCTTGAGCGAAGCGTAGCTTTGCCAGCGCGGGCACCAACGGTTTTGCTTCAAGCATTGTACTTTTTGCGGGAAAACACCTCATGGTTCGGTACTTTGGAAGGCTTTGATCGTACTCATTCATATTTTTCCTTATCATATTTTTAGTATATATGAAAGATTTAATCGAAATAAAGTAATCTGGACTCCTTTATGAGGGGGACGCGCAGTCATCTATGTGCGATGTGCAGCCCTTTGTATTAGTCCATTTTGTCTGCTACGTTTGTTTTGAAGTCTGGTGTTAATACCTGGGTAATTACCATTCAGGGCTGGTTTTTCAGTATATTGATTATTTCAGAACTAATTGAATATTGTATGAAAGGTGAATGTTTGCCGCCCATACAACATATGCCCCTGAAAGCTTGTGGAATGCAGCCAAGCACATTATTGATTGATTTTTCCTCGTTCCAGCTATCCTCAAAGGGGCAGATCTAGACACTATCTCTGCTAAGAAAGTGAGGAAACAGTTGGAAGAACAACTTGGTGTTGATCTTTCGAGTCGCAAGGAAGAAATAGACCAGATAATCATGGCTGACGTCGACCAAGTAAACTCCCATTCAGATGAGGAGCAGTCTGAGGAGGAGGTGCCCAAGGGCAAGGACGACTCAGAGTCCGAGCCAGAGTCCGAGGTGAGCAGGTTGAAGACTCTCTCTCTCTCTCTCTCTCTCTCTCTCTCTCTCTCTCTCTCTCTCTCTCTCTCTCTCTCTCTCTCTCTCTCTCTCTCTCTCTCTCTCTCTCTCTCTCTCGACTTTTTTGTGGACTTCACATTCTTTTGTAAATTGGTAAATGTGTAATTTGTTATGTATGGTGATGGTAATCTTATATTATAATTTCAGTTATTAATGCCGTTATTTTTATTATTATTATTATTTTTTTGTTGATTACGTAATTATTTGGTAATGCATTTATTATATAATGATTAGTTACCTTTATCTTACAAGCAGAATTTTATTTGATATTCAGTTTTAACTACATGTTTTGGAAGCAACAAATGACTGAAGAAAAACTAATTTTTCTAGATAAACTTATTATATATATATAATATATATAATAAATAATATATAGTATATATTATATATATATATATATATATATATATATATATATATATATATATATATATATATATATATATATATATATATATATATATATATATATTTTTTTTTTCTTTAATGTTATTTGCATTATTTATATTTTTAAATTTTAATTTATATTTTTTACTCAGAAAAATTAAAATAACTCCATTGTATTCCTCAGCTTCTTGCATATCCAGGAGAATACTGCGACTTTTTTTTTATGGTTTTTGTAAGATTCAATACAAATTAACTTTGGCTCCCATCACATTTCATCACATCTTCATTTCCTGACCTTGTGTTAAAGCTTTTAAGATTTTAACAAGTGAACAATTATGTGAACATAAAGCTTTTAAGATTTTAACACAAGTGAACAATTATGTGAACAATTTCATAAATGCTGGGGTGAGGGTCTTGTGACTCTATGCTGGGTTCAGCATTCTTTTAGTTGTGGGAAATTTTATATGTATAGATAGATATTTCCTGCTCTATATTTTTCATGGTCCTTAGGTTGTGGGAAGTTTTATAGATATAGATATTTCCTGCTTTATGTTTTTCATGATGTCCTTACTTTGTGGGAAGTTTTATATATATATATATATATATATATATATATATATATATATATATATATATATATATATATATATATATATATATATATATATAGATAGATAGATAGATATATAGATATATAGATATAGATAGATAGATAGATAGATAGATATTTCCTGCTTTATATTTTTTATGATGTCCTGAGAGTTTTAATAGAAACTTCAGTACTGTAAGGAACAGTCATTAGTCATGTTGGTAGAATATAGAGCTTGATAATTGTCAAGCAATAAGTCCTAGATCTTGTGTGTAGATCTGGCCAAGGCTATCATTCACACCAGACTGCATCATGAAGGCAGTGAAGAACCTCAGATATTACAGTTTGTTTTTAGTGATTTCATCTGATGCATATTCATGATAATAATAGTGGTGTAATAAGAAAGCTAGATATTTAAGTTAAATAATATCATTAATTTTGTTCTTTGGCATCTGGGGTGTTGGAGACATTATTGTAACAACTGAGCTTTAGTTGTGGGGTCATACCTGTGTATCCAAGAATTGTCACCAGTGGTCAGTCTTCAGGACTCATGGGGTCACTCTTAAGCTTGTCAGTTGTGACTTAAAAGCAGAGGTATTGCTACCTATGCAAAAGTAATTTTGGAAGTTTTGATAATTACTCTGTCTGTTAAAATTATATAATAATGGGGTGTGCAGAGCTATTGGTAATCTTGATGTTATAAACAAACTGGAGAGTTGGTCAGTAACATATTGATTTTGATCTTTTGGTTGTTTTCCAGAGTAGTGATCACTGTCAACAAAAGTTGTAGCATCTTGGTTTGATATTTATTTTATCTCTGTACTCCCCTCTCCATTATTGCCAGTGTCAGGTGTTTGGCAAAAATTAACACTATCACTTCAAAGCTTATAAATTGAAAATGCACTGAGCATTGGGTTAATGGATAGGCAGTAGCTGTCTGCTGGTGACCGGCTGGCAAGGCTGGATAATACAACATTCATGCAGTAAGCTGTAGTATTGCACTTTGCACCACAAACCGCTTAACTGTAACTGAGTTTTTAATAGAAAATAAAGTAAAAAGATAAATAGCACTTGAAAATTTAATTCTTGCATCAATTGTTTTGGAGTGTATGGGACAGATTGCCTAGGTTTACCCATGATGTTTGTAGAATGTGTAAGCCCTCATTGCCCACAGGGAAAGGGAGGAGACGATGACGACTATGAACCTGGTGGCAAGAAGGCAGCTAGGAAACCCAAGGCTAGTCCCAAGAAGCGCAAGACTGATGATGATGATGATTCTGATGAAGAATGGGGCAAGAGGAAGAAGGTAGCCGTGGTCTGTATATCATCTCTGGATAGACTAGTAGGGAGTATGGTATTACAACAGTCTTCAGTTGCAGGTTCATCTCTTCATTGTGCAAGTCCATGTTAGAGGCTGCAGGTGTCCTCAAGGAATTAATTATGGTTATGTTTGGGGAGTGATGGTGTGGAAGTGTTCTGGAAGTAAGGGCTCTTCTTTGTCATCTGCTTTGGCTGACCTGTTGTATATTATGGCTGCCCTATTATCTAAGTTTTTAGTATTAAGTAACAGTTCAACTGATTCAAATCATGGAAGAGTTAAAAGATACTTTTAAATATATAAAGGATAAATTTTGCATTAACCTGACTCATAATGCATTAGCTTGTTAGGGTGTGTTGTAATCCAGTGCCTTTTATAGGCCAAGAAGGGTGCTGCTGCAGGCGGAGGTCGAGGCAAAAAGTCTGCATTCACAAAGTCTTTCAAACTGTCTCCTGAATTGGCTGATGTTGTTGGATCAGACGTGATGCCTCGCCATGAAGTGGTGAAAAAATTGTGGGCTGTCATCAAGGAGCGGGAACTCCAGGATCCCTCAAATAAGCAATATGCAATCTGTGATGAC
This sequence comes from Scylla paramamosain, assembly GCF_035594125.1. NCBI lineage: Eukaryota > Metazoa > Arthropoda > Malacostraca > Decapoda > Portunidae > Scylla > Scylla paramamosain. Next base: position 7,314,441 of record NC_087159.1, read on the forward strand.
CAGCTGTTGAAGGTTATCGGTATGTTTGTGGCTATATTTGGTTTGATGTGTACCTAATAATTGTAAGGACTCGTATTAGAGAGAAATTGGCATTCCTATTTTGCAGGTTTTGTTGAAGTTAACATTGATGATCATTAGGATTTATTCATGTCTTGATTTGTGTTGTAATTTCTTCTGTGTATTTTACCTCATTGCAAATGATGTCTGCAAACAATTGGTGATGAGGTCTTAGACTTTCACTACCATAGATGACCAATTAGATTAGCAAAAACTTTACCTGAAGGACAAAGTATATAACATTGGCGATTTACTTCTGTTTCAGGTGTTAAACGCTTCCGCACATTTGGTATGATGAAACATCTCAAGGACCATTTCCTGGAAGCAGCATAAGACAATAACTAGGGGTCCTGTCTAGCAGTGTTTGCTGCTGGCCACACTGTGGCAGCTGACCTATTAATTCTCTACTCTCAGCCAGCCTCACAACCAACTCTGCTTAGGTAAAGAAGTCCCCTTTGTAATACTTTTGAATGCGGCATTTCATGAATTACCAGTGAAGTATTTTTAGATTTGATTAATTGATTGTGTATGTACAGTATGTAAAATGTCCCAGCTTACATTGTACATTGAAGTCCCCCTGAAGTTTATATGAATTATTGTGGGACTAATTTGCTTGTAATGTTTGGACAATTATTTGATGCTGCATCATATTCTTGTCTTTATAGAATATATTGGTAGATGAAATCTCACTTAGGGGAGTAGCCGTGAGGGACGTCAGTTATTAGTCTTTCTAAGCATTGTTTGGTGTGTGCCTTTTTTGTATCTTGAATGTGCTTCTATTCTTTTGTGTTCATCTTATAAATCGGATAATGAGATTTTGTCTTCTCATAGCAGAGATTATTCCCCTCCTATTCCCTCTTCTGTCTGTCTTGAGATGCTCATGAAAATGGAAAGTTAACCACTCATTAGCTATTCACTCCTCATGTAAAACATTGTCATTAATCATTACATTTCTTCTGTTTCGGAAAGTAGCATTGTAATATAAAATGTTATTACAATTTATTTTTCTGTGGCTTGGAAGTAGAGATTTGCTTTTATGACTGGTACAATTATTTATCAGATTACTGCATTCCACTTGTTCAGAATGCTTCAATGAGTTTAGGACGTGAAACTTTCAGTTATTAATTTTTTTCTCATTATTTTTAGTTGTGATATACAGAGCCACAGATAGTTGACAAGTTAACTATGTCACAAGGTACATCTTTTAATAAAATATTTTGTAAAAAATATATTGTAATTATTCCATTGTCATAGCAGTTTGCACTTGAAAGTTGTGATGAATGTAAAATGGAACTTCGATAAATTATTAAGCACTGAAAGGGTGGTCAACAGGAAATTTCTATGTGCTTGAGTGTATTGACATGAGTATTGATGTGTAGTAGAAGGGTCATTGTGTATCAACATAAATTCAGAAGATGGAGAAAAAAAAATACTTGTATGACATTTTTTTGGATGTTTACACAACATGCTCAGAGTTGTCTTCATAGCATAAGAATGTTAACCATATAAACTCGTGCTTTAATATCTTTCCTGAATTTTTTTACTTTATATTTGATATCCTGGAGTCCAGAAGAGAATTTGCAGCCCCCTTTTGAAAAAAATAATTGCCTTGGAAATTTAGAAAAATGGATGTAATGCCTAGTGTGGTGATATTCACCTTGCAAATAGATATTCTGGGTAACGCACAACATTGGATATTGTCTTTAGAGTTTGTTCTGGCTTGGGCAGAAATAATAAAGAAGGCACAAGACGGTTTTATATTTATGAGTATTGAAGATAGCAGTACTAGTGTCTTGTGATTGATCACTGACATGACAGATACATGGTATTATCATCTTTTTCTGGTGTAAGGGTGTATCTACTGGCACTGAATTTACCTAGCTGGTATGTGCTTATAACTTGAATATTCCTTCATAGTAGGTCAATAAGCCCCATGCTGTGATGAGAACAGGAAAGGAATGCACAGTATCATGGTGTTTCGCCTATGGAATCCTGAGATTTCTTTTGTCTTGGTGCCAGTGTTCGTACTGTGAGGAAGTTCATACACAGGTATTTGTAGCAGGCGTCCACCGTGTCGTAGTGGTTGATCTTTTTGCAGTCGGTCTTTGAGATGAGTCTACAGTGCGCCTTGTTGATAAAAAGCTTGACGAGGAGAGTGGAGTGCTCCATGTCCATGATGTAGCCCTTAATATTAGGGTATGGGTTGCTAAGTAGTACTCCCATGGGGAAGTGCACAAGCATAGTCTGTGGGGACAAGAGTAACAAATGTTAAAATTACCTGGATGCAGAGAAGTGCTATAATGCTCTGAGGGTGTTATCATTGACGTGTTATTTATTATCACTTTGAGACTGGGTGGGACCAAAATTCGAAAGATGTTTTATAGAGTGGGGTAAGTCCGAGGGCTCATTTTACTCCCAAAGACGCCTGTCCCAGTACCTAAAGAAGGTAATGGTTTGGGTGTAGGACTACAAAAGTTGAGAAAATTGAGTAGCTTCATATACTAGAGGCCAACCGCATATACTTGAGTTCTAAGTTCTGGTCAGACTGTTCATGAAAAAGTAATTGATAGATATGTACTATTGAGGATATTGAAGTATCGGGAATTTCATGTTGACTCATTGAAAATGTTCATGAAAAAGTAATTGATAGATATGTACTATTGAGGATATTGAAGTATCGGGAATTTCATGTTGACTCATTGAAAAGTTATTTGTCTTTTATAAGATAAAGTTGTATCCGTAAATATTAGGTGCAGGGCGTATCACTCAGGTATAACGACTAGCAATGAAGAAGAAATGTTAGCATGGGGGACATGGCTAAAGGTTTCGTGGCAACATAACTCTTGGCTTAGAGGAAAAAAAAAGTTAAATCACCGAGAAAGAAGTGGAAATTCATCTCAATGAGGTAAGATCTTTAATGCTTATACAACGTGATTTTAATGACAATTATATCAAGGATAATACACCATCAGCAAAGTCTGCCTAAAAAGCGTCTACTTGTCTTGTCAAGTCTACTTGGAAAAGTCATACAACTTGCACAGGCTAATATTTTTGTATATCTTGAGTTAGTGGTATGAAAGTTGATTATCCTTACGGGACTTAACACTTACAACAATACAAAACGTCTCTAGGAAAGATTCTTTTAAATATGTTTAATTTTGGTTTATTAAATAATTTGACTCCATATCGTATAGACTAGGATAATCTTATTTTAGTATATTTTGTACTGTAAAAGAACCATTCGTTTTAGTTGTGATAACCAAGGAAGCCAGGGGGTTGATCACCTGCCTCAGTCTTCTCCAAGGATTCTTATAATTATGTTCCTTGGCCTTCACCAGGATCAGTTGTATGTAGGTAAGACCTTTATTGATTACGAGGGAGGGGGAGTTAGGTTTAGGTGGGTGAATCTTACATCAGAGTGCTGGCTCATTGCTCCAGTCAGGTCGTCGATCACGCCGAAACTCACACCATATGAGGACACAACTCTTTCAATCGTATATGATGTTTAATCACTTCTACCGAGTGAAACTGATAGGTAACTTGCAAAAAGTGAAAGGGTGTCTTACATATGGTTTCTGAATAACTATTCAGCCGATTCTGTTAGAGGTTGGTATGTCATGTGACCTATATGTGCAAATAACTGAGCATGTCAAATCTGGATATGCACAGCGCATGCGCAACCCTCATTGCAGCTCTTGAACAATAGCTGGTAAAGTTGAAATTTGGTAATTAATGTGGATCAACAATGCTTGTATGGATGAACATGCGAAATTCAGATTCTCTCTGGGTATACACAAATCACAAAAAGAAAATAAATAGATGCGCTTAGTTTTCTGCAATTTTTAACTAGCTAGATTTGGTCTCAGCGCGGGCAGAGATCATCCATACCACTAGACGCAGAAATTAATTTTCTATGAAATGCTACATCTAACACAGCGTCTCTCGTAAAATTTCAAGTTATAGGGAGTTGAAGTTAATTCTCATCCACACGCTAGCCTGAAAGAGGGATGGATAGTTGTGTAATGAGTCTCGTCAGTCATATTATTGGTTTTGTTTATTTTTTTTTATTATCTGTTTATTTATTTATTTATTTTGTGTGATAAAATTTAGTGTTTGTAAACATGCACATTGATTTTTTTCTATATTTATATAAGGAAATGGGGAGAGGGGGATAGCAGATGTACACAGCTTTTCAGTACCTGCGAGCTGGCCTCTACAGCCAGTCACTGCTCAGAACCCGTGGTTTGAAACGCTTTCGGCTCTCATAAGAAGCATTTTGAAAGGCCACAAAGATGATTAATCGGGTTTTCATGGAGTGTTTTTTTCCATTGAAGATAAGGAATATTTGTCGAACTATCACTGGAATCATGAAAACACGTCTCCAGGCTTCGATGATTTCCATCAGGATTTGTTGAGAGTACTTGTGGTAAGACACAAAAATGTTTGAAATGCGGTCACGGATGGAAACAGTCCCTGCCCACCCACTGTTGTAATGCATGATACAAAGATGAATGTTAAGAGATAATTTTTTTTTTTTTCTGCTCAGGGTCTGCGCACAATAGTCAGTAATGTTATGTTATTTATACTTTAAGTACTTTAAAATTGAATAATTCCAATATGATTTTTGCGTTTTCAGAAAACAAAAAAAAGAAGTTTCTTCCTAACCATGTCCACGGAAAATGTTTGTGAACTTCAGATGCCTCCTGAATTATTGCTTAGAAAATGTAATAGACTATGAAGATGATCGATCATGTGCGTGAAATGCATATGCAGCTGGAACTCGTTGTGCCCTTGTCAGAGAGAGAGAGAGAGAGAGAGAGAGAGAGAGAGAGAGAGAGAGAGAGAGAGAGAGAGAGAGAGAGAGCGCACCTATATAGGAACAGATAGAGCCATACTTTGACATTGAAGTTTTTGCCTCTGATGACATCGGCGACGCGGATGTTGTCCTCCTCGTTGCCGGTGGCCACAGTGAGGAGGTCGATGGTGGTGATGCGGGCGGCCAGCAGCAGCGTGGACAGCGGCACACACGGCACCATGATAGTGCTTCCTCGCTCCTCGTCCTTCACTCAACGGTGCCAAATGAAGATAAAGAGATTGAGACACGCTTCACAATTTGAACATGATCATATTCTGAAACACTTCACGCCACATCTCTACTGCATTCAAAAGGCTTTAGTTGAAGTTACACCGGTTTTTAGGGGTATTTTAATGGTTCAAGTAACATTTTAACATGATTTCTACATTATTAACAGGAGAAATAGTCTTGAGAACCCTGCTAATCATCTCTGTGGCCTTTGAAAGTAGTCGTGGTGAGAGAGCAAAACGTTTCAGAATGAGGGTCTAAGTCGCACTGTGTTATTAATGTGAACTAGCAATGCATTTCCATCCCCGTCCCTGATGTGGAGAGTATGACAAGGAACGGTTCTCGGGGGGGGAGGCGCCTTACCCCTGTCAAGGTCTCGTCGTTCAGCTTGCTCCGCGCCCTCATCAGCTGCTGAAAGTGCTCCGGCAGGTCCTTCTCTAGGTGCCGCAGCCAAAACCTCCGCTGCCGTGAAGCAAACATCATTGTTATTATTATTATTATTATTATCATTATTATTATTATTATTATTATTATTATTATTATTATTATTATTATTGTTATTATTATTTTTATTATTATTACTATTATTATTATTATTATTATTATTATTGTTGTTGTTGTTGTTGTTGTTGTTGTTGTTGTTGTTGTTGTTGTTGTTGTTGTTAATAATAATAATACAATAATAATAATAATAATAATATTATTATTATTATTATTGCTGATGTTTCTCCAGCTGTTTTCCACACTTACGAATATTTAAGATAAACTTTTCACTGAACATCGGCTAATAATCCACAAAATACGTTACGCAATTGGCAGTGTGGTATACGTAGATCAGCGTCCCGGAGAATAACTGTGGTGGGAGAAGGGGTTATTAGTACTAGTGACATAATAGCAACGTTTGAGTCAGCACATACGGAGCAGGGCTGGCTGCGGTGAATGCAGAGTGGGGAGATCCAGGCGTTGCGCCGGCTCTGCTGTAGGATGGCGTAGGATCGCGGGTCTGGCTCCACCAGCAGTCCCGTCCAGCTCAGGTTCCTTTCCAGCATCAGCGTCTGGCTCATGAACTCCCCGTCGGCCGCCCCGACCTCCACGAACACCCCAGGGCTCTGCAAGGCGATAAGGTGAGGCGTGGAGTTAGGCACGGCTAGGTGGAGGATGTCTCGGATATCAGTGATTACATGACAATGAGCTTGTGGAATGCGTCTCCTTATTAAATACGCGATATGTCCCTTTCGTTAATGTTTTGTCCACCTCAGTAATGTGAGGCTTAACCCAAAAATATCTTCAATCTTTCATTCATTGCTCTGGCATGCTCAGGAACACTCACCCGTTTTCACTTTAGTATACTTCCTATGACTGGAAATATTTTAAGTTTTTGGGGAATGGTATCATGACATCTCTCACTTTTGTTTTAGTATCATTATCATTTACTTGAGAGAGAGAGAGAGAGAGAGAGAGAGAGAGAGAGAGAGAGAGAGAGAGAGAGAGAGAGAGAGAGAGAGAGAGAGAGAGAGAGAGAGAGAGAGAGAGAGAGAGAGAGAGAGAGAGAGAGAGAGAGAGAGAGAGAGAGAGAGAGAGAGAGAGAGAGAGAGAGAGAGAGAGAGAAAGTAGTAGTAGTAGTAGTAGTAGTAGTAGTAGTAGTAGTAGTAGTAGTAGTAATAGTAGTAGTAGTAGTAGTAGTAGTAGTAGTAGTAATGTTTATTTACCTATATTACATTTTAATTTTTTACTAATATATCCTAGTAATCTTTGGTCGGTTCAGTTTGCCTGTAGGAGAGCACAGAGACTAAGGTCACAAACGGAAGGCGTTCCATCAGACCTACCTCTCCCTCCCATATCTGCAGCAGCTTCTGTTGCATCAAGTTCCAGTCCACCAGCCGCGCCCACACCGGCTCATTGATGTCGAAGGCGCCAGTCACCGGGCGGCGGGGCGGCGGGACGAGGTATTTTTGCCGGATCATCTCTAACAAGTCTGGGTCGTTTGCACGTGGCGGCCCACTCAGGTAACTTCTCAGACACTCTGCTCATAATCCATAATCCATCAATTTGCTGTCATCATTGATATATGAATCATGCAATGTATTTATATGGCAAGAGCACTGGAAGTGAAAGTGAGTCCCTGCATCTGGTATGTATGAGCAGCATTACCCTCAAATCATGTGGAGGCATTTACTCGGTTTTTAGCACGCACCAGTATGTGATAACACTACTACTTGTAACAATAACTGACCTTGTTCGCAGGCATGTGACGCCCAGGGGAGGAGGCTCAGGCCATAGTTGTTGATGTAGCTGACGAGGATGATCGCTGACAGCACCAGCAGCAATACGTTCAGCACCACGTTGCTCTGATACAGCACCTGCCGCACCGCAGAAGAATACCACCACCAAAGAGTTAGCAGCCGCCTCTATTGCCTCATGTTATTCAGGTACAACGGCACTCACTGTCATGCCAATGATTCTCCGACATGAAAACAAAGTTACACACAGAATATCCCACCATTGCTAAAATAATGTAGTACACAGGGGTCTGCTCCTCAGCCTCGCCCTCCTGCTATTCTGGTAGACGTTTCTATTTTTCACGTATAAGGAAGACTGAGAGGAAAATCGGGTGAATGGTGACGACCAAGGAAGATACTCTACATTTCCTTGGAGAATAGGTGACGAGCGAGCGGCGTACGTGTGCGTGGCGGAACAGAGCAAGTGTAATAGTAACGTAAAAAAGTTAATTTACAAAACTTAACTAACTCGCTTTCCTGACTATGTAGGGATACAAGGCCCTCACTTTTGTAGAGGGCGGCCCGCTTTATGACACACAGGTATTATACACAGCGTGGAGAGAGGAGGAAGTAGTCTGTATTCTTGGAGTGTTTTCCTTGTGCGTGTGTGTGTGTGTGTGTGTGTGTGTGTGTGTGTGTGTGTATGTGTTTTTTTTTTTTTTTTCGTGCACTCTTTCCTCCCTGCTTCGTGTCGCCTAGCTGTAGTACCTGGAAGCTCGCGGACAATATATATAAGTTTATTTAGCGAATTTCGCTTATGAACACGCAGCGGATGGGAGACAATAGCTGCTTCCTGTTATCATCAGCTTAGTGAGACAGGTGCGTACAGGGGTAGAAGTGATGATGGCGTTGCAACTGTTTCCTCCTCCCAATGACTTGAACTCTCTCAAGAGGGAAGTTTCAAGACACTTATGTATCTTACAAGTTTGGATGATCCTTTTGATTTCTTTTGAGACTGGCACCTCGGCGGACTTTTTTTTTTTTTTTCGCTCTTTTCGTTGCCCTTCGCCTGTGCTTTTCTTACACATACAAAAAAAAAAAAAGGCATATATACTTCTTACAGCTTGATTAACATGTTGCACCCATAAAAAAAAAAAAAAGGAAGCAAAGAAAAAACTCAAATATTGGACTCCTTTCCACATACCCACGCAGATAATACGAGTGGACACCGAGCACTGAGCAAAGAACGAGTGTGAAGGACCGTCGTGTTAGTGGCGGGTGGAATGAAGGGCTTCGCAGGGCTGAGTGTTGCGGGCCTGGTAGTGGTAGTGGTGGTGTCCGTCTGCCTCATCCGCCTCGCCCAGTGGACCAACTCCTCTTGTGACTCGGGTGAGGTTGTCTGCTGTTGTCTTTCCCTCTCCCTCCAGTGGTTCCTCTGTCTCTTCCATCCCAGCATACATCCCCATTCACAACACCCTTCATCTCCTGCTCATTCCATTCACACCTCAAGGAATCTCACTTGTTAAATTTCCTCGCATTTTTTTTTTTTTTTTTTCACCCCCGCGATGTTTTCTGCTCTGGTTGTTATTCCGTGCACACACACACACACACACACACACACACACACACATTCCTGTAGAACTCACGCACGAAATAGACATTATTCCTTGGCTTAACGTCCCGCACCTATTACTCGCAAGGTGAATAGGGACAACACTGTGAAGGGAGACAGACCCAATTATTTCTGCTCGACCAGAGATTCGAATCCGGGATCTATCATTTGTGAGTCAAGTCTGCCAGCCATTACATCGTTACTACTGCATGAATTCACATACACACACACACACACACACACACACACGGTGATGCTTTTTGGAAGTAATTCATTAGTTTAGCCTGAAACCACTTCTCCATGTCACGTGCTACTATACCTAACGTGCTTTCCTCCTCTGTAACACCATCACCATCACTATCTCCTTCCCTCAGAGTGTCTAGAAACCTACTTCAGTGGGCAGGACATTCTCATCAATCCCGCTCTTCTGCCACTTCTTCGGGATAAATATTTGCACCCTCCTCCGAGCCAGCCTAACATCTCGCGCCTCCACACGAGGCGGCTGCCCTGGAGGGAACTGCTAGATTGGGACAAACTTCAGATCACTCTCGAGGATCTGTGGAAGGATCAGGTAATGGTGTACGGCAGGGATTCATAGTTGTGTGGGTTTGTCTCACCCAATAGAGTGAGGTATTTATTATGTGTGGGTTTTGGGTGCTGTATATCCCTGTTATCATCGTGCTAACACTTCACTCCTTTGACTTCTGGCCGTGTTCACCTTGACACATCCTCCGCCTAGCCGTGCCTGACTCCTCACCTCACCCTGCCGCCCTGCAGAGCCCCGGGGTGTTCGTGGAGGTCGGGGCGGCCGACGGGGAGTTCATGAGCCAGACGCTGGTGCTGGAGAGGAACCTGAGCTGGACGGGACTGCTGGTGGAGCCAGACCCGCGATCCTATGCCATCCTGCAGCAGCGCCAACGCAACGCCTGGACCTCCCCGCTCTGCATCGAGGCAATGACGCCCAAAGCCGTGAGTTCCACTCGAGTTTCTGCAGCACATGGGTCTCTCAACCAACAGTGATATGTGGACTCTCTCTCTCTGTCTCTCTCTCTCTCTCTCTCTCTCTCTCTCTCTCTCTCTCTCTCTCTCTCTCTCTCTCTCTCTCTCTCTCTCTGTATATATATATATATATATATATATATATATATATATATATATATATATATATATATATATATATATATATATATATATATATATATATATATATATATATATATATATATATATATATATATATATATGTATATATATATTACGACAAAGAGGAAGATTTGCAAGGCATTTACGACATTCTAGCGGTGGGTGGAGGAGCCGCCTGGACCAGGTCGCCGCGCTGCCGGCGGGTAATGGGCCAGCCAGGAATACTAATGATCCAAATTACATGACACGAGCCTTGCATTTTTGTGCTGATACATGTGAGGCGCGGGTGTTTGCTTATGTTTGTTTGTGACCGGAGAGTTGCGTGGGCGTCGAGGGATGCTTAGACCGTCTGCCCTTCGATTGTAAAAGACCATGTGGCGTTGATGATTTTGCCGGTAGAACGGGACAGATATTGGTACTAAGGTTAGGTTACGTTAGGTGAAGGCGCTGACCACGGCCATGGCTGGGAGAGGACTTTATACAGTGGCCTTGGCGTAAATAATATATATATATATATATATATATATATATATATATATATATATATATATATATATATATATATATATATATATATATATATATATATATATATATATATATATACCATTAAAGAACATTTTCTTTAAGAAGTGCACGCATGTTTTCTTTGATGGCTGCAGGGACTACTGTGGATGCACCACCAAGTAGAAGACTTACCGCCGGAGCTGCAGGGTCTGGTGCTGGCCAGGAGCAAGATGATGGAGTTCACCGTGCAGGGAGTAAGTCACTCAGTGTGGAACCAAAAATAAAAAAAATATCATATATATATATATATATATATATATATATATATATATATATATATATATATATATATATATATATATATATATATATATATATATATATATATATTGCATTTGTTATTTAATTCGTTACATTACTACTACAAATCAGTGTAATGAAAAATGTCCCAGGCTGCAACAGCACAAGGTGCAGCACACACACACACACACACACACACACACACACACACACACACACACACACACACACACACACACTTCTGATTCACCATGTGCTGCCTCCCTCCACCCGCACCACACACACACACACACACACACACACACACACACACACACACCCATCCACCCACATAGCTTCGCCTCGCTGCAGGACCTGCGCCGGGGGACCATCGTGCGCGTGCCCTGCTTTCCCCTCTCCAGGGTGCTGATGGCCGCCAACCTCACCGCCGTGGACATGCTGGCCATCGCGACAGGGACGACGGGAGACCAAGACAGGATCAAAGACGTCACTTACAACAAGAAACTGTTCCATGTCAAGGTTAGTTCAGACGTGTGTGTGTGTGTGTGTGTGTGTGTGTGTCAGTGTGTGGCATTTTTCAAGCGTCTTTCCTTAATCGAAGGAAATAAAAGATGAAGGACAGAAACACTTCCCTGATAGCATACGGTACATAAACTTTGGATAAGGATATAAACTTATCAATCAATCTGCCATTAAGGTTAACTTGACGGATAATTCACGCTTTTGTGCCACACCTAAGCCACAAATCAGACGCTATTCAGGATCATCATTTGGCGTGGATCTGGAAAGGGAGGGAGAAGAGAGTATTCAGGTTCTTATGCATATATTACACCTATATACTTGTGCTGTGTGTTTTCCCATGTGGCTGAGCAAGACGTGGGATACTGGCCCATTTTCAGAAACGTTTTGCTCTTTCACCGCGAATATTTTCAAAGGCTACAGAGATGATTAGCAGGATTCTCAATAGAGTTTCTCCTGTTAATAATTTATAAATCTTGTTAATCTATCACCATAGCCGTAAAAACACCTTTAAAAATCCGTGTGACTTCATGTACAACCTTTTGAAAGTGGTCAGGATGCGACTGCAGTGTTTCAGAATATGATCTATTATTCCTTGCTGAGTTAGTCCTCTGGAAAATGACGTTCAGAAATGCATGGTAGAATCACAAGCATGAGAGCGGATAGACAGAGGCTTAACGGTGTGTCAGTCCCTCTTGCCGTCAACTGTTGCTTCCTCCTTACAGACGCTCTTGATGCAATACTCTCGCATGTACCTGATCAAGCATCCGTACCCGATCATCAAAGGCTACATCATCGACATGGAACGCTCGCGCCTCCTCATTCGGCTCTACTGGAGGAAGTCAGAGTGCCGGCTGCTGCAGGAAGGGTCATGCCGTCGCGTCAAGACCTACGACCTGGTGGAGGCGTGTCGGGAGTACCTGTGTTACGGCTTTGCGGTGGTGTGGACCCATGCCTTGTGACTCGGCGGGTGATGAAGTGGTGAGATGATCCTCTTTTAGAGAGATGGAGGAGTGATGTAGTAGGCTGATCCTCTTCCAGTGAGGGAGGGAGAGAGTATCTTCTGCTTCCCGCATCCAGTTTGTTTTTTATAAAAGTAGTGTTGGTGTATTTTTACTTCTAATCTGCTTTCCATTGCGACAGCGAGTGTCAGGAGTCTTGTGTGTGGAGTGACGCTTTACCTCTTAGAGCAAAATGAAGGATGAGCGGACGTGGTGCCACAGTCCAGGTTGTCAGCTTTGGGATGGTCGCGTGCCCTTAGGACGTTATATTGAATAGTGAGTACCTCTGAGGCCTGTTATGGGGGATGAGGAGGCATCGATTTGTACCGTAGTGGTGTGGGACGTGATGAAGGCAGCCTGGTTGGTGGTGTGGTGGTCGCTGCTCCTAGCAGTGGTAGGCTACTGTCATCTAGGTGATTGTAATTATCAATATAGTGTTATTATTGAAAATCCTCAGCAGCGAGGCTCAGCGCGGTCACAGCCACGCCGCTGTTGCCTGGGAGGTCTCTTCAGATGTGGCCAGATGCTGCCTCCAGGCCCCCCATCACAGATATCTTGGGAATGGATGAGTGAATGCAGAAGGTGAGGGAGGAGTGAGGACTACATCTCACCTCATTCACATCCTTACCTTTGTCACGCATGACGCACCTGATAGATTCTTACACGTCAGCCACGTTTTCAATTTTTCTTGCCCGCTTCTCTGTACTCCGCCCGTCCAGCAGCCCCACACACCTGCTGAGCCTCGCAGTGTCCCGTCACTGTGCGTGTGTCCTGCCAATAAAACATGACCTCATCTTTGCGTGTGACTGGCATGTGTGTGTGTGTGTGTGTGTGTGTAAGAGTCATGCCGTAACCTTTTGTGTAATGTACTAATACACTACACAACTACAAGAAACACACACACACACACACGCGCGCGCGCGCGCGCCTATTGTAGTATATTGGACTTGTCCCTCGAATACAATTGATGTTAGGTTTTAAAGCTCACCTGCTGTTTTATGCATTAAACGACTCACTGTTAATTACTTTTTTTTTAATTTATTTATCTTTTATTTTTTACGTGTGTGTGTGTGTGTGTGTGTGTGTGTGTGTGTGTGTGTGTGTGTGTGTGTGGCCATTTATATTTAGCTATTCATCTTTCTTCTTATTTTCGTCTATGTATGTATGTATGTATGTATGTTTTTACGTATCTATCTCTATCCATCCATCCTCTATCCTTCAACATTCAACCTTTTTCCGTGTGTGTGTGTGTGTGTGTGTGTGTGTGTGTGTGTGTGTGTGTGTGTGTGTGTGTGTGTGTGTGTGTGTGTGTGTGTGTGTGTGTGTGTGTGTGTGTGTGCGCGCGCGCGCGTGCGTGCGTGCGTGCGTGCGTGAACCAAACAAGTTAATAAAACCATCTTTCAAGGCTCGCCACACACACACACGTAAATTACCTGCTCTTCATGGTGGCCTAATTATGATATCCAGCAGGAGAAGGAGGAGGCAGGAGGCAGGTGAGCAGGCGGGCACCTGACTCCGTGGCCAGGTGGAGTGAGGGCCAGACAACAAGCAGTGTCAGGCTGTCACTCCTGTCCATGGCACACCGCTGATTAATAACTGTGGGGACATTGTTTTCTTAATTACATGGCCACTCTCTCTCTCTCTCTCTCTCTCTCTCTCTCTCTCTCTCTGTGTGTGTGTGTGTGTGTGTGGGTGGGGAGGGGGAAAACGGAAAAGTAGATAACAGATGGATCGACCGATAGATACAAAGATATACATTTGGATCGACAGATGGGTAGTAGATAGGTAGGTAAACAGTCTCTCTCTCTCTCTCTCTCTCTCTCTCTCTCTCTCTCTCTCTCTCTCTCTCTTGTTAATAAATAATTGATTTTCCTCAAGTGGGTTCCTCTTGCCACCTAAGAGACCTCGGCCCCTGTGTTCCCTCACTGGCGGCTCCACGTCCTCACTGCGCCCTCAGACTCGAAAGGAGAGGTGACGCTAAAGTCCTGGTGTTTGGTCCACATGATGTACTGTCGACCAGGAAGTGGAATCCCTACGAAAAGAAGGCGGCAGTTGCGTATTTCACCTCGAGCTGATCCCTTGCGGCGCTCCAGAACACGACCCACGATGTTGACACTTGCAATGACGTCACTTGCAGATTCCACAATGCTACTCTCATCTCCCGCAGTACTCCCCTCAAGTGCCTCTCCCAGCCATGCCCTTCGTGCCGCTACTGCCTGCTGGTCCGCGGTGCCTTCAGGGGGTGCTCTGGTGCATTGTTAAGCGGGTCAGGGAGGTGCAGAGAAGAGCGTTGTGTCCGTGTATGGGAAATTCGGCATCTTTCCCTCTTGCTTACTCTGACGTCATTGGGCGGGTGGTGACGCACGGAGGCCCGGGATGGAGTCGTAATACTTTTCTGTTGTTGAGGAAATTTCTTTTTACCCTCCATCTGATTCCCTTCCCATTTTGCTTTTCCCTTTTTCCTGTCTGGTGCATGTTAATCGTGCTATTCATTCATTCATTGTTTCCGCAGAGGGATGGTGCATCGTGAACAGTAATGGCCACACGGCTGGGTGGTGGGAGCCAGGGGTCGGCCGGCAGGCTGAGGGAGCTTATTGGGCCAAAGCAAGGCTGGCGTGATGAGGGTGTGTTAAGGTGTGGAGTGAAGGCAACGAAAGAAAAATTGTGGTATGAAGACTGGGCGGCAGCGTCGTCCTTGGCCACACTGACGTAGAGTGAGGAGGGAGTTTCGCGCGCTGGGCTGGGCGGGCGCGCCTGTGCAGGACCTACGTATTGATTGTTCAGCGCTCAGCATCCTTGCCAGGCACTACTCCGTGCATCTTCACACACACTCACACGACACGCCACCACCTCAGCTCCGCCGACACCACACTCCCGACGAACCCAGACTGTGGCGGAAAAGCAGCTTTCGGGAGGAGGGTGGGGCCGGCCCGCCAGGAGCTTCCATGTGAGGGCCGTCAGGAGTACGACAGGCTGGAGCATGCCCGGCAACGCTCTCCAAGTCGAGGGCGATTTTGCAAACTGTTTCGTTCATATAAACAAAGATTCCGTGCCTGTAATTTTCAAAGGCGCGTAGAAATCAACCCGTAAAGCTGAACGGAGGTGAAAGTCGGGTTTTGTTTGCTCGAACATGAAGAACGGAGAGGAGGGAGCCGACGAGCGCCCCGCACACCGTCATCCGCGCTGAACACTACCACTGGGAACAACCAAAGCTCCATAGCACTCGGGTGTTCCAAGTCTGTCCTGATGTGCGGCGGAGAGTTGGCGGTGTCGGCGAGCGGCACACAACAGCAGGCGCGGGTAGTGGGCAGGCCAAGGCAGTGACACAGTGGATGCAGGAGTCCCCACGTCTCCCCGCACCAGCACCGCGTCCGTAGCCAACACCTGCCTGCCCAGCACTACCCGCTCTGCCCAGTTTCAAGTCTCTGCCGCCATTTTGGGCTGCCCACTGGCCCACACGAAGGATCCTGAAGACTTTTGCGCGGGAAACTAGCCAACTGTTGCTTGTAACTTGAGGTTGGCTAGCTGTCCCGTCCCTCCTGTTCCTTGGAAACCACCAGCTACTTGGGGATCGTCGTCATCTTGTCCGCCACACGGCTAAGCACGTGTGTCCTGCCTCCGCTTTCCGTGAGTATTCCTTGTTGTTGGGCAGTGGTCAGGCTCCGTGCAGGTGTGTATGACCGCTGGGCTGTGAATGCCATTCCTGCGGACTAGATCATTAGCTTGCTCATGACGTCGGGAGGAGCTGCAGGGACTGACAAATCGGGGCACAGGGGCGACTAAACACGCTGCCGCTCCTTTTATGATGCATTCAGGAGCCGCATTCCTCTGCACCACCTACCATGAACGCCATAGGGCGCTAGCAACCAGTAGGATCCATGACATGCTGCCATTAACCATCACCGCAACTGAAGCCTGGATTTGGTCTCAACTTGAACCATTTCCGTCATAAACCCAATGTTTCGAACAAGGATGCGTGGGGGAGTGAGGATGCATGGCGGGATGATATGCGAAGAGAGTTACATTATGCTGTGGTTGGTGCATGCCATGAGGTGCCATGAGGTGTCCCCAGGGTTGTTTTGTGCCACATGTTGTTGGCAGCCGTGGTGGCGGGCGTGTCAGCCCTTCCCAGCAGACGTATGGTGGCGAGGAGAGGGAGAGGGGGAGGCAGGGAACGGGGAGGTTCCGCTGGCCCCGCCCACCTTGCTGACGTCAATGTCCCTCCCTCTCTTTCTGTCTCTTCCTCTCCTAAACACTTTGGCCTTCCCCCCACCCCCAACTCATCTCTCTCTCTCTCTCTCTCTCTCTCTCTCTCTCTCTCTCTCTCGGGACGTATGGAAGAGCTGACCACCGTTATACACGTTAATCTCTTAATCTTCGTTGCTTACAGGTGTTACACAGATGCAGGTGAAGGTAGAGAGTGACTGGAGGGTGGCAGTATGTCTCCAGGTGCTTGATTGTTACCCTATCGCATGAACACCTTTACCTGTGTATTGTACGAGCATTTGTTTGTTTGTCTCTCTGTCTGTCTGTCTGTCTATCTGTCTATATGTGTATGTATGTAGGTATGTGTGTCTGTCTGTCTGTTTGTCTGCCTGTTCATCTATTCATTTATCTATCTATCTATCTATCTATCTCTCCCTTAATCTCTATCTGTCCATCCATCCATCTGTCCATCTGTTCATTTATCTGTCTGTCTATCTGTCAATTTATCTATCAGTCTATCTGTCTATTTGTTTATCTATCTATTTATGTATGTATGTATGTATGCATCTATCTATTTATCTATCCATTTATCTGTCCAGCCATCAATCCATCTACCCATCTGCTTATCTATCCATCCATTCATATGTATAACCATTAATATATCACCTATCAATCAATCATTTAATGTATGTATGTATGTATGTATGTACGTATGTGTTCATCTCTATCCATCTATCTATTTACCTGTCTGTTAGTCAATCTATCTGTATATCTATCTATCCATCTATCTATCTATCTATCTATCTATTTATTTTATCTATCTATCTATCTATCTATATCTGTCTATCTCTCCGTTCATCTCTATCCATCTATCCATCTATCTGTCTACCTGTCTGTCAATCTATATGTATATCTATCTATCTATCTATTTATCTATCTATCTGTCTGTCTATTCAGATATCGATCAATCAATCAATGTATGTATGTATTAATTCATCTCTATCTATCTGTTCATTTCTCTATCTATCTATCCAACTATCTGTGTAGATATTTATCTATTTATTCATCTATTTACTATCTATCTATCTATCTATTTATCTATCTATCTATCTATCTGTCTGTCCGTCTGTCTCCTTATATATCAGTCAATCAATCAATGTATGTATGTATGTATGTATGCATGTATGTATGTATGCAGCAATCTATTTATCTATCCATCTACCTATCCATCTATCTTTATCTTTATTTATCTATCTATCTATCTATCTATCTATCTATCTGTCTGTTCATCTCTATCCATTTATCCGTCTCGCTTTTAATCTATTTCTCCATATATCTATCTGTCTATCTATCTATCTATCTATCTATCTATCTATCTATCTGTCTATCTGTCTATCTATCTATCTGTTCGTC
>NC_087159.1:7337500-7355000 GCF_035594125.1 Scylla paramamosain
CGCCTATTCCGCCTCCCGACCCGCAACGCACTCACCATACTCACGGGATCGCAGGGCCAGAATCAGCGGGAGCATCGCCTCAGCAGTGGTCAGGCGGCCGGCGGCTGCAGCACTATCCACCCCGGGGCCTCCACACCACTGACGGAAGCAGCAGCAGGAGCAGTAGTGCGGGGCGGCAGCGTGCAGAACACTCCCTTCGTGACGCCATGAAGACACAAGCTGTAGAAAAAGGAGCCCACGCGTTTCGTCTTCCTTCCCAATCCCGCGACCTATGACTGTCTTCACCTGGATGTCAGCACACCTCAGCTGACACTTTCCTCTGGACGGCTGACTCTGTGCCAAACTGAACTTCATGTAATATTATAAAGCGACAAAGGCAAAACTGAAGAAATTGAAACCGAAACGTGAAAGTTGCTTCAAAGTGTTCTTCCAGGCGGCGTGAGTCCAGGGGTCCAAGGCAGCGTGACGGACAGCCTTGGCGCCGCGGACAGTATCAAACCCCACAGACGTTGACAGTTAACTCCTCCAATTGAAAGCAGTATTACTAGTATCCAAGTGCCAAAACGAGAGAAACTGTTGATCGAATTAAGGTCTTCTGTGTCAATTAGTAGTGGTGTCTGTGATGAGGATAGAAGTGCTACGAGGGAATAAGGGTACTCAGACTAGTAGTATTAGATCACCAGTAGTATAGCACCGGTGTTGTCGGACGAGGTACTGACGCTGAATGCTGCACTGTTACTGTTAACCTCTGATAAGCTGCGCTAGTGGCGTCAACTAGTAACGAAACAAACTACTGCTCACCTGAACCAAGAGGCGCATCACCTTATCAGTATTGCCATCGTCTTCCTGAGTCTCGCCGCGGCACACCACAGCAAGACCAGCCACGCGCCATGCACAGGCCACTCCACGCTGGGGGATCAAACTTGTCTTCCACCTAACATTCACAAGGCGCTTCTAATACCCTTGACGCAGCCTATTGCCCTCCGGACTCCTCCAGCCGGGCCGAGGAGCCACACGAGGACAGCACATAAGAGTCTGGTCAAACGTGAGACCTTTATAAGGGGTCTGAGCTGCCTCGTGACTGCCGTGAAGAGGTGATAGAGGATAGATGAGGTCTGCATGCCACTCAGTGTTTGGAAAGCGAAATTTTGACTGGTAAAAAAGAAAAAAAAAAAAAAAAAAAAAACTTTGGTTATTTTGTGGTGGAAGAAAAGTACTCGACTGTTGCTCACGTAAAGAATTACCGAGCGCATCATTTGTTTTGCAAGAATGACTTAATTTTTCTGGGACAAAACATTACTGGAAAAAATAAATAAATAAATAATAATAATAAACTGTCAGAAAAGTTCAGCAGACGGAAACAAGTGAAGATCATAAAACAAAAAAAAAAAGAAAAGATAAGAATCACAATTGGCCAGGTGAGAAAAGTATACGGAAACCGGAAAAAGGAAATCAGGAATAGCTGGTTTTAGGGAGTTATAATCAAGGTGGCTTCCGAGGACAGCATGCAGTACACGAAGTTGAGGAAGGGAATGTTCTCACTTAGAGGAAAACCAAACTAAACCACACTATAAGAACAAAGAACAGAAGGACTCGAGCAAAGATCATCAGACGTACCTTGAAGTCACACAAGCTTGAATCTCACACGACGAAAGAAAAAGGGAAAAGAACACTAAGGAACGCAATAAGAAAAACAGAGGGAGAGAGTGAAGGGGCGAAGCCAAACACGAGGAATCTTGAAGTAAATGAATAAATAACTAAATATATACAGAAATAGAAAAAAAAGAAGAAAATAAAAAGAAAAAAAGAAAAAAAAATACGAGCCTAAAAATCTTTGTTGAATCAGATGTATGTAAATAAAAAAATAACATTAACGAAGAGGAAAACAAAGAAAACACGCAAATAGAAACCAAAACGGAGAGAAAACAGAAAAAAAACATAGACGTGGCAAAAATAAACCGTGTGAAGTACAACAAAAGAAGAAAAGAAGAATAACAGCAACAGAAAGAAGAAACACCAAAAAAAAAAAAAAAATAGTGCTAAAATAATAAAAATAAGAATCCAAGAAGAACAACAACAAGAAGAAAGAAGAAAAAGAAAAGGAGAAACGTGAAGCAGCGGGTGGCGGATTTTGAGAAGCTCTCGACCACTCTCGCCGTGACAGTCAACAATGGGGAGCAGCTGTTCGTCGTCGCAATCTCTCAAGGACAATGTCTCCGTCAAGAGCGAGGAGTAAGTAACCTATGCTTGTTTCTGTGCATGCCGGGGGGTGAGTAGCTGGTCAGGGGAAAGAGTAAAAGAGTACATGAATGAAAGAACTGTTCGTATAGAGACTGAAACCTGGAAGAACCAAAGAGAGGAGAATATGCATGAAAGAACTGTTTGTATATGAACCATGGGAGGAAAAAAAGAGAGGAATACATGTGTGAAAGCAATCTGTATAGAGAATGAACGCTGGAACAAGCAAAGAGAGGACTGTATGTGTGAAAGAACTGTTTATAGAGACTGAACCCTGGAAGAAGCGAAGAGGGAGTGTTTGGATAGGGAGAAGTGGAGTCTCTTAAGCCGTGGCCATCCCCTTGGGGTACACGAGGCGTCACAGATAGATGGGGAGAGCAGGGAAAGGGATAAATATGTAATTTAAAGAGATTACCACTGATCATTTATCGTAGCTGAAGAGGGAAGGGAGGGAAGGAAGAGATTAAGGAGCACATACCAAACGAAACTCGTGGTGATTATGTTGTCTGAAGAGTAAACAGACAACGTAGCTTAGCCAGAAAGGGAACACAAAGGAATAACAAGCAAACTGTACTGTAGCCAAAGGGGGAGGAAGGATAGGCAGTGACTGGGAGGTAAATATCAAGCAAGAAGCGTACTAATGATGCAGTTTTTGGGAGGTAAATATCAAGCAAGAAGCGTACTAATGATGCAGTTTTACAAAGTTAGCATGTAGAAGCATCGCATACAGGAAGGACCGGAAGGAAAGGAAGGCATGAGGGATTACGTGAACCAAGATCCGTGTTTAGGATGAACTGTGAAGCAGAAAGGAGCCTAGCATGTGTGTGTGTGTGTGTGTGTGTGTGTGTGTGTGTGGTAATGTTTTAAAGGCGATCATGTGTTAAGGAGGAGGCAGCTTACTCATTGTTCATCAGTGCGAACATCGATAGGAAAAGAAAAGGTGTCTGTTGAATATTTTGTTGAAGAAAAGGCAAATTCATCATCGTCATCAGTGCTCATCGATAGAGAGATAAAAAAAAAACAACAACACTGTATGAGTTGGATTTAGTTTTGCAGTTACATGAAAATCCCTCCCCAGCCACACCTGCAATGAATTAAGTTAGGTTGGGATAAGTTAATTTAGCTTATCTTACCTTAACTTACCCTACCTTACCTTCTTCCCTTACCTTACATTGTCTTTTCTCACCTTCTTACCTTTCCTTACCTTATCTTATCTTAATTCATCTTACCTTATCTTATCCTATCATTTACTTCCATTTCTTTCCTTGGCTTTCCTTGCCTTGCTTTTCCATATCATACCTTACTCTATCTTACCTTACATTACCTTGCTTTACCTAACCCTATCTTGCCTCCCTGTGGATCTGACACACTCAATAACATTCCTTTGTCTAGGGTCAGGGTTGTTTTGTGTGTGTGTGTGTGTGTGTGTGTGTGTGTGTGTGTGTGTGTGTGTGTGTATGCGTGAGTGCTCTTAAACAATTTATTACCACGCAAAGTATTTGTTTCTGCTTTTGTTTTTGCAGTCCATAGTAACTCTCTCCCTCTCCCTCCCTCCTTCCCTCCCTTCTCTCTCTCTCTCTCTCTCTCTCTCTCTCTCTCTCTCTCTCTCTCTCTCTCTCTCTCTCTCTCTCTCTCTCTCTCTCTCTCTCTCTCTCTCTCTCTCTCTCTCTCTGCCTGTTGCACGGTGCTATCTTCTTCAGCCGTGGGAGGGGGTGTATGAAGGGAAAGAGGGAGAGAGGGAGAGGAGCAGGCGAGAGAGAGGGGGACGGGAAAAGCAGCTGCAAAACACCCACTCTTCTTTCCTCCGTGAATCAAGTTTTTTTATCTAGTTTTTTTATTAGTGTTTTCTTGGCGTGTCTAAAACGTACATTTCTCACACCTTACTTCACTTCATGAGCGCGCATTATAAAGTGATGTGTGTGTGTGTGTGTGTGTGTGTGTGTGTGTGTGTGTGTGTGTGTGTGTGTGTGTGTGTGTGTGTGTGTGTGTGTGTGTGTGTGTGTGTGTGTGTGTGTGTATACGATTTTATTTGTATGTGTATGCACGTATTTCTTTTTTAGCACGTCATTTGTGTTTCTTAAAAAAATAATAGTGAATTTTTTTTCCAAGTGTCTCATTTATTTTCTTGTGTATTTGCTTAGGTGGAAATGTGTTTATTGTTGAGTTTCTCTTTGAGTTTTGTTTCCATGGATAAAAATAATTTTTCTCCTTGACTTTTTTCCGTCTTCTTTTTATGCGCGAATGAAAAGTCTCCGTCATGTAATTTTGCACCTCTCAGTGGCCTGTGTGTGTGTGTGTGTGTGTGTGTGTGTGTGTGTGTGTGTGTGTGTGTGTGCGCAAAGAACGAAGCAGCATGATGAGAAATCTTATTTTTTTATTCATTTACTCTTTCGTGTGGCTTAATTTTTTTTTAGCATCTGTAGTGTTAATTATCTGGATATTTATTTATTTATTCATTTATTTATTTACTTATTAGGCAGAGTAAGATTAACTAACATTACTATGATAAAAAAAAAATTCGTGTTATATTGTCATAATCAATGAAAGGCTTGCCTAGTCCCGCCCCTCTACATACACAATAAGGGCACCGGAAGGGCAGGTGGGCTTAGGGCGACGTAAAACTTTCATATTTCATTACCGCATTTATTTTTTCCTAGTGTGTGACGTACAATTTATCACACAACGGTCACAGGTAAATCCCGGGCCTATCACACCTGTCCATCCCCGACACCTGCAAGCCACCCTAGCCATCCATCTGCTAATACATTTGCTCCGCTGCCATCCTTCACCCTAAGGACCATATTCTGAAATACATCTGCTCCGCGTCTCCACTACATTCAAAGAAGCTATAGTTGAAGTTACACGACTTTTTAAGGACATTTTCATGCTTCTAGTGACAAATTAACAAAATTTCCACCTTAATAACAGGAGAAACACTCTTGAGAACACGGCTAATTATTTCTGTGACGTTTGAAAATCGTCGTGGAGATAAAGCAAAGCGTTTCAGAATGCAGGCCTCACTACCCTACATGTGTTAGTCCAGACTAGATAGTGTAGCTTGTCATAATATTGCGATGGCTAAATTGTCTGCTACCGTTTGTTCTTCCTTTCGAGTTCCTTTGTGTTCTCTGAGGCGCACGACAAAGTAAGATAGGGAATGGCAGGTATAAGATAGAGTTAGGCATGTCAAGACAGGGCAAGGTAGGGAATGGCAAGGGTAAGATAGAGTAAGACCTGTCATGACAAGGCAAGGCTAGGCAGGAAAGGTTAAGACAGGGCAAGGCAGACTAAGGGGGAAAAAAAAGAACACATGAAAAGAACAAGGAAAGATACTATCACGTGCCGACCTAACCCTACCTAATCTGTCCTAACTCAAACTTTAAATTCTGAGCAACGTTTCACCTTCTGACAAATTCCTCACATAATAATTCTTTCTGCAGGTTCGTGTTGTATTTTTTCAAGGCCCACATTTATTTTTTTTACGAGAAATCTGCATTAATTATCATCTCAAAGTCCCCATTTGCATTTATTTTTTTATTCATTGTTCTCAGCCAACTTCCTCTTGGTATACGCTCCTTGTGTTTAGCTTTTTTTTTTTTTTTTTCACTGCTTATGTCACGACTCTCTCATCTTCGTGTTCATACTCCTTCATGATTTTCGTCTTTGGTTGAGTAATTTTTATTAGCCTCGTGCTTCTGCTCTTCGTCGTCGCCTTCCTAATCCTTCTACAACTACTATTACTGTTACCGCTGCTGCTGCTGCTGCTGCTGCTGCTGCTGCTGCTGCTGCTGCTGCTGCTGCTGCTGCTGCTGCTGCTGCTACTACTACTACTACTACTACTACTACTACTACTACTACTACTACTACTACTACTACTACTACTACTACTACTACTACTACTAATAATAATAATAATAATAATACCGTCTTCCTCTTCCTCCTCCTCCTCCTCCTTTTACCAAACAGCCTTGGAAGGACCTGAAGGTCTGTTACTGTTTGGCTTTCCTTTGTATTCCTTTGTATTCCTCCTCCTCCTCTTCCTCTTTTTCCTCCTCTTCCTCTTGGCTTCTCGTTGCATCTTGCGACCGTTTTCCTCTCCTCTCTCTCTCTCTCTCTCTCTCTCTCTCTCTCTCTCTCTCTCTCTCTCTCTCTCTCTCTCTCTCTCTCTCTCTCTCTCTCTCTCTCTCTCTCTCTCTCTCTCTCTCTCTCTCTCTCTCTCTCTCTCTCTCTCTCTCTCTCTCTCTCTCTCTCTCTCTCTCTCTCTCTCTCTCTCGTGACCTCTCACCTATGACAGGTAGATCGCCACGTACATTCCAAGTGAGGCATTCTTTAAACGATCATACCACCTGCCTGTGTGTGTGTGTGTGTGTGTGTGTGTGTTCCTGTTCCTATCTTTCTACCTATCTTTCTGGTTCTGCATTCTTCTACCTCCTTTCTCAGTCAGTCAGTCAGTCAGCCAGTCAGCCAGTCAGTCAGTCAGTCAGTCAGTCAGTCAGGTAATCTCTCTGTCTGTCTGTTTCTCTGTCTGTCTGTCTGCCCGTGATTCTGTTCTATATCTATCCTGTCCTTCGAGATGTAGTTCACTGGTGAGTAAATAGCTGTAGTTCATTAGTAGTAAATGCATAAACAGATACCCTCGTTACAAACTGATAGGTCTTCTGGTATTTATTTTCATGTATCCTCACATATTCTCTCTCTCTCTCTCTCTCTCTCTCTCTCTCTCTCTCTCTCTCTCTCTCTCTCTCTCTCTCTCTCTCTCTCTCTCTCTCTCTCTCTCTCTCTCTCTCTCTCTCTCTCTCTCTCTAAGCCACATCCTTTTCAGATTTTTATGATCAAGTGCGTCAGCGGCGGCGCAGCAATCTCTGTATAGGAGAGGCAATCAGTCTACGGGCGGGGGGAGGGAGAGGGAGAGGGGGAGAGAAGGAGAGGAAGGAGGGGATGGGACTGAACGGGATGGTTTGCCTTGGTGTTGTGATTGGACGTGATAACCATCCTTTTTGATACTACCTCATCATCTTCTTCTAAAAGTCCGCTCCTCTCTTCACGTGCCAACCTTTCGCTTCACTACTTTCCTCCAAAGCGCCGTAGATTCGTATCCCACCGCTGCCACCAATTATATGTCGGCGGGTAACTTAAGGGAGTCATGGTGGTGGTACCCCTTTGCGATATAGTATTACAAGATGTGCAAGTGGAAGGAGAAATTGAAGGGGTGACTCACTACCACACTAGCACACTAACAGAGAGGACGTATGTATGTACTATCAATGTCGCTCCCTCTCTCGTCTTCTACGTGTAAGTTTTGTGATGTATTGTAAAGAGAGAGAGAGAGAGAGAGAGAGAGAGAGAGAGAGAGAGAGAGAGAGAGAGAGAGAGAGAGAGAGAGAGAGAGAGAGAGAGAGTGAGAGTCAAGCTAGTTATCGAAGGCTACCCAATTAATTAAAGGCAAGTCATTCGATCAAACACACACACACACACACACACAAATACACACACTCATGGGCAGGGCAGGGCAGGACAGAGGGCGCGCCGTGTCACTGATGGGCGGGATAATGTCTGCATTGAGGAGGTTTCCCAGGTACATCATTAAAGGGGGCGGTGCGCAGCTGTGGCTGTGGCTGGCCAGCTCCTGCCCCTCACTGCCTCCACTGTGTGTGTGTGTGTGTGTGTGTGTGTGTGTGTGTGTGTGTGTGTGTGTCTTTTATGTTTTTAATGTTTTACGTTCTTTGTCTAGGAATTTGTCCATCCGCTCTTCACCTTGCATGCTTCCCTCGCGCTCCTTGCCACCTACGCAAGAGAGAGAGAGAGAGAGAGAGAGAGAGAGAGAGAGAGAGAGAGAGAGAGAGAGAGAGAGAGAGTCATCTGCATCGTCGTGTCATTTATTGCAGTTTAGCAAAAATATTCGTATTAATCTGCAAAGGAAGAGTGAGGGACGAGACTTTTTTTTGTGGGGGAGGGATGGTAGGGACGAGGTCTGCAATGAGGCATAAATCCGTGAAGGGTTGAGAGAGAGAGAGAGAGAGAGAGAGAGAGAGAGAGAGAGAGAGAGAGAGAGAGAGAGAGAGAGAGAGAGAGAGAGAGAGAGAGAAGGAGGGAGGCTTAGGAGAGACAGGGGATTCAGAGGCAGCCCATATTATACCCGCTCTTGCCGGGGTCAGCAGCCTCAAAGAACTCAAGATATTGGAGTGTGGGAAGGATGTATTATGCCTGACCGGCCCACGCCAATGTCATGCTTAAGAACCATATTCTGGAACACTTCTGTCCGCACCTCCGCTACATTTAAAAGGTTCTATCGTGAAATCCAATAATTTCCACTAGATTCTGTTAATAAATAATTGTCGAGATAAGGCACGAAAATGTTTGCGAATGTGTCCCGGAGAAAATGTTGTGGACATAATTGTGATCCTTCAAGACTATATATATAAACACAGATTACAGCAGGGAGGGAGACGACCTGACGGGACACTTGTCTGGCTCCTGCTGACCAGTGCGGTGCTACAAGATACTTGATGACTAACAGGCTGGTATTCTTAAACGATCTGTTCTCGCTTAACGACTATTTTATAAGGCACGGAGGTAATTATCCAAGTGTTCATGATGTTTTATACCAGTGATGATGCAGTCTTCGTAAAATTACTAATAGAATCATGGAAAAGCCGTAAAGATCCCAGTAACATCCACCAAAGCCTATTATAATTATTCGATATGAGACGCTGAAATGTTTGTGAATACGAACCTGAACACTAACGGGAGGGCAACGGACCTAAGATTATTTTGACCTGACTTTCAATCCTCACCTCACGACGTTTTCATTCCACTGATGATGCAGACTCTTCGTTAAACTAACAGTGGAATCATGGAGACCTCTAAGTGATCCCAGCAATATCTACTAGAGCCTAATATGATGATGCGAGGTAAGATTCTGAAATGTTCGAGACTACGAGCATAAACTCTAACGAGAGGGCAACGAACTTCAGATTATTTTGACACGAGTTTCAGTCCACACCTAATGACTTGTGGAAGCTTGCATCAAAATCAAAAAACTCTTGTAATCTCCCTCCAACCCCACCAACACAAAACCGCAACCACCATCACAACAACAACAACAACAACAACAACAACAACAACAACAACAACAACAACAACAACAACAACAAAACACAAACTTAATATTATTTTGACAGGCTCACGACTTACGGAAACATGCAGCAACACCTCTTTCTCCTCCACTACCACCACTGTAACCACCACAATAACAAAAACAGACACAAAAAATCAGTGGTGGCCGCGCTTCCCGTCATGTCTCCGGGAATCGTGTGGTCGCGGCGGGCAGGCGAGCACCGCGACGCATCCTGGTTGCCATGACACTCGACGAGACAGTTCCTCCTCCAGCACATACGTGGGCGGCGAGGAGCACCGACTCCCGCCTCTCCGTGAACCCAGGGAACACCCGCCGCCACAGCAACACACCTGATGCACACTTACTTATTACAACAGTATTCTCAATTGTTTTGACGTTTTATCTCGACTAATTTTAACTTGGTGTAGTATAAGGTATTGGGGCTTGTAAGTTTCCTTTATATATATATATATATATATATATATATATATATATATATATATATATATATATATATATATATATATATATATATATATATATATATATATATATAAAATTTATTTATTTATTTATTTATTTACGTATTTATTTTTTTATTCAGTTATTTGTTTATTTACTTATTATTTAGGATTTTAGTGACAGTTTAACAAGGATTTTGCATTGTCATCGGGAACAAGACATCCATGAAAATTTGACTGATCATCTTTATGACATCTAAAAATATTCCTGATGACAAAACAAAGTGTTATTGGGAGTTGCATCTTCTCATGACTCTTGTGGTTCGACTTTCATTCGCAGCCTGGAAGAAGTAATCATCCTTACAAATTTATGGATAATTCTCTTCATATCTTCAGGAAATGGATTGTTTAATGGACTATTTAAGAATCACTTGGATATGCGGACAATTATACACACTCGCCTAAAGAAGGAATGTCAAGCTGTACAATAAAAAAAAAAAAGAAAGGAAGAAAAATAAAGAGCAGCATCGCACAGCTGTCGCCACCTGTCACATCCCTGGTTGTTGATTTTGCAGGGCTCTTAATATAAACTAATCTATTTGTTCGTGTAGTATTTTTTTTTATTATTTTTTTACATTTTCATTAACTACTTTTTTTTTTCACGTGTCCTCTTAATAAGAAACAGTTGATTAATTCTGCATTAATATCTACTCTTACTTTCATTGAGTATTTTCACGTCATGGAATCTAGCCTAGAACAAAAATGAGAGAGAGAGAGAGAGAGAGAGAGAGAGAGAGAGAGAGAGAGAGAGAGAGAGAGAGAGAGAGAGAGAGAGAGAGAGAGAGAGAGAGAGAGAGAGAGAGAAAGTCCAGAAAACTATATATTAGGAGATTCCATGAAAGCTGGCCAGTTCAGCTTAACATATGGACATGAAATCCACTGGCCTTGGTGACATTACGTTTAGAGGAACTGTACTGCAAAGCCTTCCTCCTTTCCTCAGCTCAAGTCGAGGAAAAACCGCACTTTTACACAACCGCGAATGAGGGAGACACTTAGGCTCCTCGTATGTGTGAAAACTGCGTGGATTTGTGAGCAGTAAAGTAATGACATATGGCGTAACCCGGGACCTCAACCCCCTCCCGATGCCACTAGACGCCTCGCCCTCTCACTCCTCACACCCTCTCACCCCTCACACCCTCGTACCCCCCTCGTTTCCTCGCCCCCTATCATCCCTTCGCCCTCCCCATACCCTCGCTCCTTTATCCCCCTCACTCTCTGATCTCCTTTTTCGTCATGTCCTCATCCTCTCATCCCTTCACCCCCCCATCCCTCGTTTCCTCATGCCCTCACTCCTTCATCCCCTCACCCCTCCACCTCTTCGTCCATCGTTTCCCTCATTCCCTCCTCCTCTTGCCCCCTCACCCCCTTATCCATCGTCTCTCTCCACCCTCGCCGTTCCCAGCTGTCCGCCTACACTCGGAACGTCATTAGTTTGGGTGTGAAATATTAATTAATTTATTATATGAGGGACTACAAGACTTAAGTTGATTCTCGGTCAAGTGAATTCAGGCCATCAGCTTCCCTTTAAGCTTCACGAGGCTCGGGGAACTCAAGAGAGAGAGAGAGAGAGAGAGAGAGAGAGAGAGAGAGAGAGAGAGAGAGAGAGTGAGAGTGAGAGTGAGTGTGTGTAGGCATTCGTGATCTTTCTAATGCGAGTGACTGAAGGGGTGAATCAGACCATTTGAGTTCCGGGTATCCTCACATTAGTTGTCAGTGCAAAGACAGGATCAGATAGGCGTGTGGTTGGTTGTGAGGCTTATTGGGTGCATTTCGATCCTAGTCTCCTTCATTTTCATTACCATCATCGTCATCTTCGTCTTTATCATCGTCTTCGTATTCAATTTTACCTTTTTCATTAACTTTGTTTTTATCTCTAACTTCATTTTCACCTTCATCTCAGTCTTCACTATCATTATCATCATCATCTTCAATTTCATCATCATCATCACCACCATTATCATCATCATCATCATGTTCCTCTTAATCTTCAGCGTTATTATCTTCATCTTCATCATCACTTTCATCATCATCATCATCATCATCATCATCATCATCATCATCATCATCATCATCATCGTCAGCGTCATTATCTTCTTCAAAATCCTCCTCCTCCACCTCTTCCACCTCCACCTCACCACCACCACCACGAAACAACCTTCCCCCTTCTTCCATTCTTCCTCCTCTTTCACATCCCCATCAAGCAGTCACAACTACATAGTACACCAACTCACACCCACTCCCACAGACGCACCTTGATAAAACCACACTCTTATTAACAATCCATCTACTCCAGTTCGCCCTTCATACCACCTCTATCCTCGTTTTCTGTAATACCTTCACCCTCTGTGCCTGCCTCTAACTCTGCACAAAACCCTGTAAAAGAAAAAGTATACAGAAAAGCCAGACAGGTGTAGTACTTCGGGGCATGGATGTAGACAGGTAGAAACACGGCCTGGAAGTGTGTGATGGAATATGAAGAGGAGAGGAGGGCGAGCGATGGAGAGCCGGATAGGGAGGAGGGAGAGAAGAGAGGGAAGGGAGCAGCGTGGTTCAGAAGAGGGGGTGGGGGTGAAACAGGATTGGTAAAAGTAAAAGCAAAAAAAAAGGGAGGAGAGGGAAGCTGAAAAAAAGTAGGGAGAGGAATAATGGAAGTTTGGAGGGTGCCAGAGAGAGAGAGAGAGAGAGAGAGAGAGAGAGAGAGAGAGAGAGAGAGAGAGAGAGAGAGAGAGAGAGAATGACGCTGGTAGAGTAGGAGGAAGGGAGGAAAGAAGAGGTGGAAAGAGGAAGAGAGGAAGGGAGGAAGTTAGAGATGGCAGGAAGGAAGGAAGTAAGGGAAGAGGGAGAGAATAAACGAATAAAGAGAGGAATGGATAGAAGGAAAGGAGTGGAGCGAGAGAGAGAGAGAGAGAGAGAGAGAGAGAGAGAGAGAGAGAGAGAGAGAGAGAGAGAGAGAGAGAGAGAGAGAGAGAGAATCAGGGAGGAAAGGAGGAAGGCACGTCAGGGAGGGGCTTGGAGGGAAGAGAGAGAGAGAGAGAGAGAGAGAGAGAGAGAGAGAGAGAGAGAGAGAGAGAGAGAGAGAGAGAGAGAGAGAGAGAGAGAGAGAGAGAGAGAGAGAGGGAGGGAGGGAGAGAGGGATCATACCGAAGCCTAATTAAATGCCATCGTCGCCGGCACCTGGACAACGACCCTGTGACCTCTAAGTGGCTAATGGCATCGTTAGTGACCACCGCAACCCAACCCCCCAGAGCCCTGCCCCGCCCCGCCCCGCCCCGCCCCGCCCCGCCTTGCCCCGCCAGCACGCCACTTCTTGAATCCTGAATACCGAACCAGAGGGAGCTGTGGATTTTTGTGTGTGGGGATGTTGGGGCGTGAGGGATGGATGAAGGGAGGGACTGAAGGAGTGAGAGAGAGAGAGAGAGAGAGAGAGAGAGAGAGAGAGAGAGAGAGAGAGAGAGAGAGAGAGAGAGAGAGAGAGAGAGAGAGAGAGAGAGAGAGAGAGAGAGAGAGTGAGGAGTGCTCAGCCTGTTGGGAAATAAGTGAAAGAATGAACAAAAAGGAAAAAAAAACATGACGATAGGGAGAAACGAAAAAAAAAAACAAGAATGAGATGAGAGGAAGGGAAGGAAAAGCGAGAAGGGACGGAGTATGGAAAGAAAGAATAAAGCGATAGGAAAAAAAATAGCCAATGAACGAAAGAAGAGGAAGGACAGGGGAACGATTAGACAGGTTAGACAGGAGGGAATTAGAAGGGGAGAAGAAGGGTGCGTCATCACAGGTTACCAGGCACTCTGATTCATGGAGAGTGTGGGGGGAGCGTGGGGGAGGATGCTGGATGGGTGGATGGGGGCGTGGCAAGTGAGTAGGATAGGTGGATGAGCTCCTAGGCAGGTGAGAAGTGGTAGGGGAAGGTGGGTGGAACTGATGGGTGAGAGATTGGTGTGACAGGTGGATGGGAAAGGTAGACGATGAATAAGCGACTATACAGGTGAGAGAGCAGGTTAGGTAGCTAAGTGGAAGCGGTGAGAGGAAGAACAGTCTAAAGATGGGCTAGATAAGTGGATTATGTGGGTGAGGTAAGTGAGTGGGAGACTAGATAGAATAGGACAGTTGGTGGGATAGGTGGGAGGAGGAACAGATTAACGGTGAGTTAGGTAAGTGAAGGAGAAGAAAAATTAAACTGGTGGCGAATAATTACCTATGTTCACTACTAGCGCAGTCTATCTTATCATCATTTTAAGGTTAATTATACACACTGCCATATACAGCTTGAAAACATAGAAAAAGAAGTGAAGATAAAAAGAAATACTGGAGCTCATTTTGATGCTGGAGACAGCTTGTATTTTCCTTTTGAAAAATGTGCTTAAATTGGTCATATTATGCCTGTCTGTCAGTCTGTGTGTGTGTGTGTGTGTGTGTGTGTGTGTGTGTGTGTGTGTGTGTGTGTGTGTGTGTGTGTGTGTGTGTGTGTGTGTGTGTGTGTGTGTGTGTGTGTGTGTGTGTGTGTGTGTGTGTGTGTGTGTGTGTGTGTGTGTGTGTGTGTGTGTCTGCCTGTCTGTCTGTCTGTCTGTCTGTCTGTCTGTTTGTCTGTCTGTCTCGCTGTCTGTCTGTCTGTCTCGCTGTCTGTCTGTCTATCTGCTGGCCTGTCTGTCGGTTTGTCTGCCTGTCTGTTTCATCTACATAAACACCGCAGTACAATGACCACCACTAGTTAAATATAGCAACTAACATCCGCAGATTTAATGAAATGCGCTCCCTCCTTTTTTTTTTTTTCTGTTTTGTCCACAAGTTCATATAATATTAATAATTTCCAAGCTGTGTGTGTGTGTGTGTGTGTGTGTGTGTGTGTGTGTGTGTGTGTGTGTGTGTGTGTGTGTGTGTGTGTGTGTGTGTGTGTGTGTGTGTGTGTGTGTGTCAAGTTTATAATTCATATGTGTAACGTTAAGAGATAAACACGATCTATATAATTCAGTACTACGTCATTTTTTTATATACTTTCTTTTTTTCTTTTTATTTCTGAATGTTACAAATGCTGCAGCTAAAAATATATCAATCACATACAACTTGGGAGCATTACCAGCCACTGCAGAAGGAGAAGACGGGGGAGAGAGAGACAGGGAGAAAGCGGAGGACAGACAGGAAGAAAAGAATAAAAACAGTTATGAGGAAGAGAAATGGGGAAAAGAGAGTGGGGAAGAGGGGAGGTAGACAGGAATAAAAGAACGAAAACAGTTAAGATAAAGAGACGGGAGGAAGAAAGAACAGGATGAGGAGGAGAACGAGGGTAGACAGGTGAGGGAGGAGAGGAAAATAGAGAAAGAGAACATAGATGGGGAAGAGATAGAAGAGGAAGAAGAGAACGAACGCGCGCATAGAATGTGAGAGAGAGAAAAAAAAATGGGTGAAGAGAGAATAAGAAAGAGGAAAAGAATGAGAACAGGGAAGAGACAGAAGAGGAGAAAGAGATACGAAACGAGATGAGACGAGACGAGAGAAGAAATAAAACATGAACGGGAGTAAGGAAAGGATAAGAAAAAAAAAAAGACGAAGGTGAGGACAAAGACACTTAGACAGTCTGGGACGAGGAAGAGACGAGGACGAGAACAACTTTGTAATGTCGTCGAAAAAAAAAAAAAAAATGGCCGCCACACACTTGAAATAATTTTCTTTGTAGGCTTCGTCTCCCGGGAAGGTTTGGAACAGTTTTTTTTTTTGTTTTATGTGTGTATGTATATGAAAATTTCTCCCTTTTCATCTTCCTTTTCCCTCGTTTTTTTTTCTCTCTCTCTCTCCCTTCATCGTTTAGGGCTAAAAGACGGAGGATCTTGTAGTGGTGGTGGTAGCGGCGGTGGTGGTGGTGGTGATGGTGGTGGTTGTGGTAGCGGTGCTTTTCTTCAGACGAGGCTTGAAGTTAGGGATTTTTATAGCTTTTTGTGTATATCTTTTTTTGTTATTGTTTTTTTGCTATTTTTTATTGTTTTTTTATTTTTATTTTTTGTTTTTGTTTTAGAGCTCAAAGGACAAAGCGTTAGTGTCTTGTTCTCAACGAAAGTCTTCAGAACGCTCCTCATCCTGATCTCTCGTGTACATTATTATTAACATACACCACTACCTACCTGAGAGAGAGAGAGAGAGAGAGAGAGAGAGAGAGAGAGAGAGAGAGAGAGAGAGAGAGAGAGAGAGAGAGAGAGAGAGAGAGAGAGAGCGCGTTATATCTTTTTCTCTTTTCTTTTTATTTCTTTTCTTTCTTTTTTCTTTCTTTTTTTACATTGGTACCTGAACAGTTTCCGTGACGCTCCTTGCCCTTTCCTCTATCATAAAAAAAGAACAAATAAAGAACAAAACAAAAATATACTACAACTTTATTTATTTTTTTTAGGAAGCGTCGACCTTGTCTTGTCTTGCATTCGAACGGGGCCACAATACGAGGCAGATGGACGGTCGGACGCGCTCACCCCGCCTCGTCCATCAGAACTATGAGTAATATGTGTTGAACTGGACCGGAGGCTGCGGGAGAAACAACAGACGCAGGTGGTTGTGGTTGTGGTGGTGGTGGTGGTGGTGGAATATAATGAGAAGAGACGGAAGAGGAAGATAAGAATATAGAGAAAAAGAAATAGGAGGACGAAAAGGAGGTGTAAGAAGAAAAGAAAGAGGATGATGAAGATGATGATGAAGAGAAGGAGTGGCAGAAGGAACAGAAGGAGGATGTGATGGTGATGGTGATGGTGCCATAGTAAGAATATGATAAAAACAGGAAAAGGAAGAGGAAGATGAGGATATGGAGAAAAAAGGTTGGAAAAGGAGGAAAAGGAGGTGGAAGAAGAAAAGGAAGGGGAGGAGAAGGAGAAGGATAAGAAAGAAAATGAAGAAGAGGAGGAATAACAGGAATAAGAGAGTAACAATCTATCAGCAAAAAAAAAAAAAAGTAAACAAATATATATGTAAATAAACAAATGAAATAAATCACCTAAAAATACAATAAAATAAAAATTGAATAAACAGATAATGAAGTGAAAATGAATGAAATAGATAGTTGAATACATAAATAAATAAATAAGTAAATTAATTAATTGATTAATTAATTAATTTATTAAATAAGAAGAAAATAGATTGATACATAAATAAATAAATAAATAAAGTAAAATGTAGATAAATGAATTAACCAAAAGGAAAACTAATAAAGTAAAATAAAAATAGATAAATAAAAACCAATCAAAAATAAACAATACGGAAAAAAGAGGAAGAATGAGAGAGAGAGAGAGAGAGAGAGAGAGAGAGAGAGAGAGAGAGAGAGAGAGAGAGAGAGAGAGAGAGAGAGAGAGAGAGAGAGAGAGAGAGA
Organism: Scylla paramamosain; assembly: GCF_035594125.1. Lineage (NCBI taxonomy): Eukaryota > Metazoa > Arthropoda > Malacostraca > Decapoda > Portunidae > Scylla > Scylla paramamosain. The sequence continues at coordinate 7,354,716 of NC_087159.1, forward strand.
GAGAGAGAGAGAGAGAGAGAGAGAGAGAGAGAGAAGATTAAAAATGTCACAAGTCCTCGCCACATCAGTCTCCTGCACTTGAACTAAATGAGCCAACAAACTTACATCTTGGGCAGCATTACAGGCAGCGTGGCGGTGGCCTGGCCCTGCGTGTGGATGGGCCGCGGGGACCGGAGGCCGGGAAAATGGGGCGTGAGAAGAGCAAGCGAGGCGTAATGGGCCACACTGTTATGGGCGGCAAGGTGGGGCTGAAAAATGTGAGCAGCAGCAGCAGGAGGAAGAGTT
>NC_087159.1:7365000-7402500 GCF_035594125.1 Scylla paramamosain
TATATATATATATATATATATATATATATATATATATATATATATATATATATATATATATATATATATATATATATATATATATATATATATATATTAGATAGATTCTCTTGTAATTGTGTTATTCTTTGTATTTTTTATTTATTTGTTTATTTATTTATTAAATTAATTTTTGTTTGTGTGTGTGTGTGTATGTGTGTGTGTCTCACCCCGCCGTGTATTGGTACCCCAGGCATGACCCAGGGGGAGGCCCCCGGGCCGGCTGATGTGAAGGAATCGCCGCGCAAGACCCGCGGCGTCATCCCGCACCTCAGCCACCTGCCGGACCTCAACAAGCTGTCTGACGTGATCCGCAACCTGGTGATGGGCAACGTGGTGTACGTCAAGCCCATCCTCAAGCCCAGGAAGATCTGCATCTACACCTGCGCCGACCTGAAGGGTGAGTCTGGGCTGTGGGTTGAGAGGAGAGGGAGACCTGAGCCAAGTCGCGTGCACCAACTCTGGTGGCGCAGGGCTGTTGTCTGTCCCTGAGGTGACTAACACTGCAAGAGGGACTGTTTGGCCGAGGAATACGACCACCTTCTTCTACACCATAAGAATTCAGTAATATAAAGTAAGCTGCAAGAAGCCAGCAGGCCAGCACGTGGCAGTCCCTGTATGAAACATTCACACCTATTTCAATCTGTCATGTCTATCAATAAAGCTGTCTAATCTTTCTCTAAACTCTAAAACCTCCTGATCACTGACGCTATGCTAGTCATCTACCATTCTACTTGAACACTGATTTCTGCCTACTTCCTTTTTAAATCTAATTATGTCGAGTCTAACTGCATGTCTTGAGCTTGAACCAGTCAGGAGATGTGTCACGCTAATACTAGTGGTGGCCCTCTTCCGCGGCAGACACCATCATGGAGCGGTCAGCCCTGATGGAGTACGTGTACCCGAAGCTGCGGCTGTACTGCATGGAGAAGGGGTACGAGCTTAACACTGTGGACCTGCACTGGGGCATCCCGGACGAGCACCTCAACGACCACTCCCTCAAGGAACTGTGTCTCGGCCAGCTCACCAGTACGTGTTGCTCTCCAGGTGCCTATGTTGGAGGGGTCATGAGGGAGGGGTCAGGAAAGAAGGGAGGGAGGAGTACTAGCTGATAAAAGTAGAAAATGGTGAAGATGTTAGAGGGATCACAAGGGAGGGGGCAGAGAAGGAAGGAGCAAAGGTTTTAGAGGAGCCATGAGGGAGAAGCCAGTGAAGGAGGGAGGGAAAGAGGGTGAGAAGAGCACTAGTTAATGTAAATTTGTAAGAAAGCGCCTCCATCACTGCCTTCCTTTACTAGGACGTAGTTCCCCTCAGATGCTGAAGATGGCAGAAAGCGTCATGAGGGAGGAGGCAGTGAAGGAGAGAAGAAAAGAGAGATAGAAGAGCACTAATTACCTTTCCTTTGTCTCCAACAGCTCAAGCCCGCGACTCCCACATCGTGACTGTCGTGTTCCTCAATGAGACCTTCGGCAACGCTCTCCTGCCGCGGGTGATCGAGGGCCCTGACTTCGACCAGGGCATCTCCAGCCTCGAGGTGGACACGGACCGGGAGCTGTTCTGGAAATGGTACCACTGGGACGAGAACGCTCAGCCGCCTTGCTACAAACTACAGCCCATCAGCACCTTCTTCCCGAACATCAAGGTAAGAGAGAGAGAGAGAGAGAGAGAGAGAGAGAGAGAGAGAGAGAGAGAGAGAGAATAAGAATGAGAGTGAGTCTACAAGTTCCTTATAAACGATGCCAATGAAAAATAATAATAAAAAAAAAAAACATAAAGGAAGATGTAAGAAGCCAGTAGACCTGCATACAATAATCCCTTTATAATACATGTATATCTCTACCCATCTATCATCTCTGTTCATACATTTGTCTGACCTAAAGCTCCCTATTGACTTGGCACTAACAAGCTAATTACTGAGTCTATTTCAATCAACCACGAACCTAACTGAGTACCATTCTCATCCTATCTTTTCTAAATCTAACAGTACAAGCTTGAACTTGTTATTCATTGCTTTGTGTTGATTACCAACCCTAAGCATCTTACCACCTTATCTACACCATCCATGCCCACTTCGAATCTCACAGAGACTCAGTAAGGAGGTTTTTAGTGCTGAATCGTTAGGGACCTTTAAAAGAAGATTAAACATATTTATGGATGGGGATGATAGATGGAAATAGATAGGTATGTTTCATGTAGGTACTGCCACGTATAGGCCTAATGGCTTCTTGCAGCTTCCCTTATTTTTTTTATGTTCTTATCTTCCTCTTCTTCGCCTTCGTCAGGATGGGAATAGCGCGCAGCATCAGGAGGCGGTCGCGGACTGGAGCGCTGAGGTGAAAAAGATGATGACGCTTATGAGGACGGTGTTCAACCAGGAGCAGAAGGAGAAGTACCTCAGTACCGTCATGGAGCAGGTGAGGACACGAGGAAGCTAGCACAGGGGGAGGCTAGATCAGTAGGTGGTGAGGAGACGCAAGGAGGAACTTAGGGGGGATGAGGGAAGGTGTGGATTAAGGGAAGGAAGGTGACAGGGAGTGAAAGTTGGGTAGAATAGTGAAAGAAAGCAGGTGGTATGGTGTTTGACTACTGTTGGTGTTATTATTATTATTACTATTACTAGCACTACTACTACTACTACTACTACTACTACTACTACTACTACTACTTCTGTTTCTACTCATACAACCACAATATTACTTTTATTATCTTACTACCTATTACTGCTACCACCACCAATACCAGTAATACCACACTACCAACACTATCACCACCACAACCATCCTCTTCTTCCTGTCCTCCCTAGCACCACCACTAACCCACACACTAACCGTCCTCCTGCTCTTCCACGCACAGGAGATCAAGCAAAGCGTGTTCATGAACCAGGAGAGCGCCAAACACTGTCTCTGGATCTGCCGCAAGTTCACGCACTTCCCCTCACACAACATTCCGGCGCAGGGCAAAGTGTACGTGGCAGTGGAGCCCGAGAGTAAGAAGCGACTCGATATCCTGCAGAGCGAGCTGAAGGTACGGGAGAGAGAGAGAGAGAGAGAGAGAGAGAGAGAGAGAGAGAGAGAGAGAGAGAGAGAGAGAGAGAGAGAGAGAGAGAGAGAGAGAGGGTCTAGGGGAGGGACAAAGAGGTGTATGTGTTTGTGTATGTATGAATGTGCTTATGTATGTATGTTATGTGTACATTATGTATGCATGCCACTTGTGTGTGTGTGTGTGTGTGTGTGTGTGTGTGTGTGTGTGTGTGTGTGTGTGTGTGTGTGTGTGTGTGTGTGTGTGTGTGTATGCCGCAGTAGTGACTCACCACGTGTCAATAACTTCATGACGCAACACACACACACACACACACACACACACACACACACACACACACACACACACACACACACAGAGGCAGACAGAGGTATCATGTTAGTGTGTTTATTGGCAAACTCACACAAAAACACAAAAGTGCATGCACCAGATATACAAAAAGCCTGTCCACTCTAAATCCTTATACCTTTACTTGACTGTCTTTCCAAACACCCAGACAAGCATTTGGGACCCGCATTTTGGAACACCTTGAGCTTTCATTACAGGTATTTTTAGAAAGCCACAAAAATTATGTCTGATTCTCATGATTGTGTTTTCCCCGCTGATGGTGCAGAGCCTTTACTAAAACCGTTACTGGAAGCACGAAAACACCTTTGAAAATCCCAATAACACATGATAGAGAGCCTGTTGGAAGCAGTCGAGGAAAGAGGCAGAAATGTTTTAGAATACCGGGTTTTGATAATGTGTAGAAGAAAACGGAGATGACGACGACGACGACGACGACGACGACGACGAAGAAGAAGAAGAAGAAGAAGAAGAAGAAGAAGAAGAAGAAGAAGAGAAGGAAAATCTTTAACAGCGCGTTCCAACACAACAGAAAAAAAAAGCATGACAAACCCTAATTTTCCTTAACTTTCTTCCTACAACACATAAAAAAAAAAAAAATAAAAAAAGCATAAAACAACACCAAAACATGATAGACCCTAACTATCCTTTTCCTTTCCTCTTCTCATCCCCACAGGAGCGTTTGGACGAAATTCGCATGCTCAAGTTCCGGGTGAAGTGGCACAACTCAGGCATGAACCCCGAGGTGCCGGAACACGCCCAGTTCGTGGAGGACCTGTGCGCTCAGATCTCCCCGCTGCTCATCTCCATCATCGACGGCATCATTGAGGAGGACGAGACTAAGGTGAGTAGGAGGAGGAGGAGGAGGAGGAGGAAGAAGAAGAAGAGTAGGGGATTATAAAGAAAGGACATTCATTATATAAGGAAACTTTTTGGTTTGTAACGAGGTATTTACTGAGGATTGGTAATGGTAGTGATGTAGTAGTAGTAGTAGTAGTAGGAGGAGGAGGAGGAGGAGGAGGAGGAGGAGGAAAGGGAGGAGGAGGAGGAAGAGAAGGAAAAGAACAAGAACAAGAACAAGAAAAACAACCGAAGAGTATAAGTAAGATTTCTAAATTTAGAATTGGTATCGTATCATGACTGGCTTTGCGTGTGTGTGTGTGTGTGTGTGTGTGTGTGTGTGTGTTTGTGTATGAGTTCTGATTAAAAGTCGATCGCAGACCACTTATTTCGGATTCTTCTACCTATTTACTCTGTTAACCACTTGTTCAGGATGTAAAGATGATGTAGTCTTCATAGCGTAGATGATGGCAGCACACCACTTGTATTGACGAAGATCTCTGCACACTGCTGCCTGTTGAAGTTCTCCGATGATGTGCATAATGGTGGCGTGGATTCGTGTGGGTGACTGGTTAGATTTGTGCAAGTAAAGGAACACACACAAACACTGGCTACCTTTTTCTTCTTTTAATGATAATACAGGTGATTATAATTAAGACGTCCGATATTACACTGTGCACACGTTGAGAGTTAAGACTGATGTGATGGACAACTCCGACTAGAGTGACTTGATGCTCTCGACTCTCTCTGAACTGAACTGACTCTAGTATACAACTTATTCCCTTATATATGTAAAAGTTTCGAATCACGATCGGAAGGGACTGGCCAGTGGTAGAGATGAAGGATAGCCAATCATGTGGCTAGAAATGGAATATTTTCGCCAGTCACAGTAAGTTGTTGAGAGGGAAGAGAGAAAAAAGTAAAAATAGGACAGACTCACCACGTAGAGACACCCACGTGGAGGTATACTGAACATGAATTAAAGTGAAATATATATTCATAATAATAATAATGTTACGACTGATACATGTGTGTGTGTCTCTGTGTATGTGTGTGTGTGTGTGTGTGTGTGTGTGTGTGTGTGTCCAGTCCACCCCTTCACTGACCTAATATCTCACCCTTTGCCTGCAGGAGGAGCTCAAGACGTACCTGGGCATCGAGAAGCGCCTCTTCCACGAGCTGATGCAACAGTCGCTCATGTGTCAGTTCCGCTACAAGAACTTCCAGGGGAGACAAGACCTGCTGGCCAAGATCAGAAGGTAGGTGCTCTCTCTCTCTCTCTCTCTCTCTCTCTCTCTCTCTCTCTCTCTCTCTCTCTCTCTCTCTCTCTCTCTGTCACGTTCCTATGTCAATATCCCCTCCCTTACCTTCTTCGGCTCCTTCGTCAGGTACCTCAACAACGATTCATGCGTGCCGCTCATCATGCACGGCGAAGTGGGCTGCGGCAAGTCGTCCCTCATCGCCAAGGCCATGGAGAGGTGCTGCGAGTGGCTGGTAGACGTGCCCCTCGTTGTCAGGTGGGTGGGTGTTGGGTGCCTGGGGAAGACACGAGGCAAGGTGCGTGTGGATAGAGGGGGCTGGGTGATGATGTGCTTGTATAGTAGGTGTATAGGGAGATGGGGAGGTGAAAAGGTGTGCGTGCGTGTGTGTGTGTGTGTGTGAGGCGTGGGTAGAAGTAGTAGTGATGGTGGCGGTAGTAGAAGTAATGGTAGTAGTAGTAGTCGTAGTAGTAGTAGTAGTAGTAGTAGTAGTAGTAGTAATCGTAGTAGTAGTGGTAGTAGTAGTAGTAGTAGTAGTAGTAGTAGTAGTAGTAGTAACAGAAGTAAGAGTGAGTGACATGAATAAAACAATATGAAAGTCTAACATCACCAGACATAATTAGTGGGATTTCTGTACAACATGGGCTTAGGTGGCGTGGCATGGCGTGTGACTTACCTTTGCTTGCAGGTTTGTGGGCCTCACCCCCGGGTCGTCCACCACGGAGCAGGTGCTGAGGTCCATCGCCGAGCAGTGCTGTGCCCTCTTCGGGGAGCATCCCGCCGAGGCTGCAAAGGTGACGCTCAGGGAGGAGGAGACACTGCACTCTAACCTGACCTAACCTGATCCTACCTGGCCACTTCTCACTTGTGCTCCGTGTGTTATCCTCTCATTGATTCCTCGCTTCCTTATCACCTTCTTTCTTACCTGTCTTATTTAATCTATACGTCGCTGTTTTCTACTTATCTTCCTTCTCTTACATGTGTTCATCTATTTTCGTTCCTCCTTGCTTTTTCTTTCCTCACCTGCTTGTTTCACCTGTGCATGCGTCACCTTGTCTTAATCGAGCTGTACGTTGCTGTCTTTTCTCCTTGTCTTCCTTCTCTTATCTGTATTTATCTATTCTCGTTCTTTCTTGCTTCATTACCCCTTCCTCCTCAGACCATTTTATATGTACATTTATTACGTTTTTGTCTGCTATCTCCATATTTTTTTCTTCTTTTTTTTTTTGTGCTTTTCTCCCTTTGTCCCTCCTTACTCCATCCCTCTCTCCTGTGTTTCTCACCTGTGTCCCTCTATTCAGGAATCGTAGCATTTATTGGCATTCTTCTCATTCCTTCTCCCCTTCTCCGTGTTTTTCCTTCTCTCATCGTATCGGACGTGCGTCACATGTCAAGAATAGCTAATGTATGAATATTTAGCAGGGGAATAGCGTGCGAGTATAAAAGTTCATAGAGGAAAAACCGTAGCTTCTGATGGCATTCTTATCAATCTCCTGTCTTTTTCCACGTCACTGTGCAGGGCGTGCGTCACGTGTTAAAAATAGCCAGTGTATGAATATTTATGAGATGAACAGTGGGTGTACTAGTATAAAAGTTCACAGAGGAAACATCGTAGCTTCTGGTGGCGTTCTTTTTAACCTCCTCTCTTTTTCCTCGTCACTGCTCAGGGCGTCCGTCACATGTCGTCCTTCCTGATGCACGTGTGGTCCAAGGCGTGTAAAGTGCGGCCGCTGGTCATCATGATAGACGGTATCGACCAGGTGAAGAGCTACGGGTCCACCTCACTGGAGTGGGTGCCCAGGGAGCTGCCGGAGAACGTGAAGCTCATCATGACGGTGCGGGACGACTCGGAGCAGATGCGACTCCTGCAGAGCATCATCGAGGACCGCGCCTGCTTCCTGAAGGCACGTGCTTTTGCTCTCTCGCTATCACAGGCTCGGTAAGGCTAGGTCACCTGAGTAACACGCCTTCAGGTAGTAGCAAATTTTCGTAAGTAATTAACAGCGATATAAGAGGTCTTTCATAGTGAAAAGGATAATCTAAATTGAAAGTAAAGTACACAGTGATTCAAAGTGTGGAACAGATGTAATTTGATGAATGTATGAATGTATAGAGTAAGGAGTCCGGACTGATAAAAAGAGACATAGTAGATAGAAAAAATATTTATAGTCAGTTTTTCGAAAAGACGCTTTGGAATTAATTGAAACAGGAGAGACATAGTAGGGATTGAGTGATAAAGGAGGGGAAGGTAGATAGAAAGGGACAAACTTATCTGTTGATAGGAAGGATACAACATTCACTATAGTTGTGAGAGAAAATGGACGGAGCAACATGGTGATATATAGTAACGAGTATTAACTGAAAAAAAAAGAAAAAAAGGTGAAAACATATTCATAGCAAAGAAAATTACGGAAGATTATGGAAATCACCTTAACCTACTAATTTCCAGATAATGACTCTTTATTTCTCTGCAAAATTTACGCTTTTTCAAATCGTGATCTACATGAAGGGTTCAGCAGTGAAATTAATGATATGAATTAATCTAAACCCAGACTAACGTAACCTAAACAAGCCCTCAGATGAACACGCCACTGTTATCTCAGTATTTTCTATAGCAGAATTTTTGATGATTCTTTTGACGTCGCCTTGGAACTTAGCACTCAAGTAGACCTCTTTTTCACACTTTTTGTTGCCCTTGACCTGTGTCCCTCCTATATAAACAGTCTAATTTAGCGTGTCTCCTCCATCAGATCCCCCCTATGACGCTGGACGAAGGCTACAGCAAGTTCGAGGGGATCCTGAAGGCGCACCACCGCAGCGTGAACAAAGAGCAGCGGGACCTGGTCAGCAAGTACATCCAGGAGTGTCCCTTGCCGCTCTACGTGGAGGTGAGGTGCCTGGCGGGGGTGTTGCTGTGTGTTGGGGGAAGGAAAGGGCAGGGCATTGTGGGGGAAAAGAGGACATGAACGGAGACAAAAACGAAAGGAAAAGAAGGAAGGATAGAGAAGGGAAATATATATAATTATTTTTTTCTCTTTGCTTTGTGTTAGGAAGGAAAGGGAGAAAGAGTGATAAAAAGTCGTAGCAAAAAATGACGAAAAAGGAGAGAAAATGAATGAAGGAATGAAAGAAGGATTGAAGGATAGGGATAGAAAAATAAATAAATAGCTGGTGAAAAAAGAAGGACGGAAAGTTAGAAAGGAGGACGAGAAAGGAGAAAAGGACGAAACGGAGGAAAGGAAGGATAGAGGAGGGAAATGAGCAGCTTAATTTCCTCCTCTCCCTCTCAGATCCTGGGTCGCATGGCGTGTCACTGGACGGGCGCCGAGTCGCAGCTGCCGCTCAGGTCCACGCTGATGGAGCAAATTAGCATGGTGTTTGACGAGCTGGAGGAGACGTACGGCAAGGTGAGCGAGCAACTAACACACACACACACACACACACACACACACACACACACACACACACACACACACACACACACACACACACACACACACACACACACACACTCTCTCTCTCTCTCTCTCTCTCTCTCTCTCTCTCTCTCTCTCTCTCTCTCTCTCTCTCTCTTTCTCTCTTAGTCATTTTTCTTTCCTCCTCTCCTCCTTCCTTGCTTTCTTCTTGTTTCCTCTCATTTTCCTCTTGACATTCCTAATTTATTTTCAGTCGACTCCCTTCTTTCCTCCTTGATTTTGTTCTTTCTTTCTTTCCTTACCAGAATAGCTTTCTCTCTCTCTCTCTCTCTCTCTCTCTCTCTCTCTCTCTCTCTCTCTCTCTCTCTCTCTCTCTCTCTCTCTCTCTCTCTCTCTCTCTCTCTCTCTCTCTCTCTCTCTCTCTCTCTCTCTCTCTCATACATGATGTCAGTAATTATATTCACCTTCCTATATCATCTTTTCATCCTCACAAACTAATAACCAGCATCATTTCTTTCTCTATCACTTTTCTCTTACTCCTTGCGTCCTGCCCGCCGTGCCCGCCGTGCCCCAGGTGGAGGTCTCGCACACCCTGGGTTACCTGACGGCTGCCAAACACGGGCTCTCCGACTCAGAGATGATTGATATTCTCTCCTGCGACGAGGCTGTGCTGGAGAAGGTGTTCGTTCACTACATTCCTCCAGGTGTGTGTGTGTGTGTGTGTGTGTGTGTGTGTGTGTGTGTGTGTGTGTGTGTGTGTGACGTTTTTGCTCCTCGCCTTCCGTCTTTTCCTAATTGTTGTCATCGTGTTTCTCTGTTTTCTTCCTTGTTCTCCTCATTATTTCTCCTTCTTCTCATTTTCTTTCTTCTTTTAATCTTTCTCTTCCTTGTTGTCCTCCTCGCCCTCTTGATCATCGTCTTCTTTCTCCTCCTCCTCCTACTATTCCTCCTTCTCCTAATTGCTCTCTTTGTCTTCTGTCTCTGTTTTTCTTTTTTACAGTGCCTTAAAATTAGTCAGTCAGTCAGTCAGTCACTCACTCACTCACCCAATTAGTCAGTCAGTCAGTCAGTAAGTGAATCAGTCAGTCAGTCAATCAGTCAGTCAATTAGTCAGTCGGTCAGTCAGTTAGTCACTCAGTCAGTCAGTCAGTCACTTACTCACTCACTCAATCAATCAGTCAATCAATCAGTCACCCACTCACTCAGACAGTCACTCTCTCACTCATTCACCCGCGCTCCAGCCCGCCAGTGCCCGTCTCTTTTTGTGGATGTCAGTCAGTCAATCAATCAGTCAGTCACTCAGCTGCTCACTCACTCACTCACTCCCCTCCTGCAACAGTCCGCCGGTGCCCGTCGCTGCTGTGGGTTCAGATCTCCAAGCAGCTGCAGCCGTTCCTCATGAAGACCATCGTGGCGGGGATCTGCCTCTTCACCTGGCGCCATGAGAGCTTCAGGGACGCCGCCCGGGCCCGCTATCTGGACACACCTGACCAGATCAACATGTGCTGTACCGCCCTCATTGATTACTTCCAGGTAAGCCGCCCACGCTTCGCTCTCTCACACCACGACTTTTTTCAAAGGCCATATAGGTGATTAGGCGGGCCCTCAAGAGTGTTTCTCCTGTTAAAAGTGTATCAGTCTTGTTTATCTATTACTGAAACTATAAAAACTCCATTAAAAACCTGTGTATGTTCAACTTGAGCCTTTGAAAGTAGTCAGGGTGCGGCACAGAAGCGTTTATGGTCACTTGTCCCACTGTCACGCATCTCTCTGCCCCTTTATTTTCTTAGTCAGCCTTGTTCCCGTAATGTGTGGTGTTTGAGGTGTGCTGCATTGGTACTGTTGTCGGCAGAGCAAGTGGGCGAACGGCGTGAAGAAGCCGATGACGGGGAGCGAGGAGGGCACTGAGGAAGGCAAGGAGCGGTACGTGCTAGACCAACCCACCAAGTACCGCGGCAGGTGAGTTGAGAGAGAGAGAGAGAGAGAGAGAGAGAGAGAGAGAGAGAGAGAGAGAGAGAGAGAGAGAGAGAGAGAGAGAGAGAGAGGAGGGGTGAAGGGAGAGTAGACTGAATGGAAGAGGGATAGAAGGAAAAAAAAAAAAACTAAGGGGTCTCAGTGAATCTTACAGTTCCTTCTCTTGTATCTCCTTTACTTTCTCCTCTTCCACCACCACCACCACCACCACCACCTCATCTTCCTGTTCTTGCTCCTTCTCCTTCTTCTCCCACTACTACACCACCACCATCACCGGCGCCACTATCACCATCACCACCACTTCCACCACTACAACTAAAAGTACTCTTACTAATCTTACTACCCCTACCACCACCATCACCACCACAACTCCCGCCCCCGCAGCAACATGTCCAAGATCTCGGTGCAGCCAGTGTTCAGCCGCCACAACCGCCGCAAGCTGGATGAACTGCCCTACCAGGTGCTGCAGCTCCGGGGACGCATCCTGGAGGAGTTCGTGCTCAACTTCGACTGGGTGTACGAGAAACTGTGCGGCTCAGATACTTACCAGGTGTGTGTGTGTGTGTGTGTGTGTGTGTGTGTGTGGAATTATCATTTTAGTGTTTTCAGGTTTATAAACGCGATCAGACTTTGTTGGACTATTTAACTATCTACTTTAATTTATCATACTGATTTAGTGTTTGTAATGCCGTTGTGGTCAGTAAACACCTAACTAGCTAACTAACTGTGTGTGTCTGTGTGTGTGTGTGTGTGTGTGTGTGTGTGTGTGTGTGTGTGTGTGTGTGTGTTTACCTAGTGATCTTTTTTTATATATTCACTTATTTATTTTCTGTTGCACTACTTAGAATGTTTTATTTAGTTAACCACTCCCTGTCTCTTTGCTTCCTTCACTCACTCACTCACTCACTTCCCCCCCTCCCTCCCTCACCTCACGTGGTCCCCGGCAGGTGCTTGAGGACGTGTCCCTCGCCCTCACCAACCACGCCAACAACATCGAGCTGGTGCTGCTGAAGGAGGTGCTGGAGCTGGCCGCCTATGCCCTGGGCTACGACGGCCGCCAGTTCTACTCTCAGGTATTGAGTGTGGGTGGGGAAGACGGACAGACAGATAGATAGATAGATAGATAGATAGACAGCCAGACAGATAGACATATAGATAGATACATAGGTAGAGAGAGAGAGAGAGAGAGAGAGAGAGAGAGAGAGAGAGAGAGAGAGAGAGAGAGAGAGAGAGAGAGAGAGAGAGAGAGAGAGAGAGAGAGAGAGAGAGAGAGAGTTACATAGAGTTACATAGAAAAACAGGCCACAACAGACCGTGGTCGATCATCCACACACACCAGGTGACCAGACCTAAGACTACTAGAGTGGTAGTAGAAGAAAAGGACAGAAAAGCAGGAGAGAGAAGGGGGGGAGGGAAGATCTGTTTGCTGTAGGAAGATATTTAAAAAGGATTATATGTGAAGGTATTAAACTAAAGAAAGTCTTTGGGAAGAGCTGAGGAAGTTTACACACACACACACACACACACACACACACGGTAGTGAGTGGCCTTGATGCGGCAGGTGTATGGGCGGCTGGCCACTCTGATGAAGGAGCCCAAGAACCACGAGACGTATCCGATCATCCACAAGCTTTACGACAGAGCTGCCCACGCCCCCGTTCCGTGCCTGCTGCCCCTCACCGTCTGCCTGCACGAGCCCTTCCAGGTACTCTTGCTTATCGCATTACTGCTTCTTTTCATTCCTAGTCACCTCTTCTTTCTTTCATTCACAGTATATTGTTTCTTATCATACGTGTTCATTTCCCCTTTGTAGTGATGTCATATAGTACAGTTTTTTTTCTTATATTGCCACTACTTCTTTTTCATTCCTAATCATCTTTGCACAGTTGCCCGATGCCGTGACCTCTTAAAATCCGGTTTCGCGTCTGCAAGTGTAACTGCAGACTGGGAATGTGATAGGTGGAGGCAGTTGTCTGATATTGGTGTCTTTTCTCATAAACATTTTGTAGAATATACCATCAGTTTATCGCCTCTTCTCTCCAATAACCTGCTGATCTCTTCCTCTCTCGCTGCAGGACCAAAACATGAAGCTTGGCGACGGGCAGGTGTACTTCAACGCGCTGATTCGGGCGCGCCACAACCCCCACTACGTGATCACGCTGTCCACTGAGCGCGGGGAGATCGCTGTGTGGAACATCTTCACCATGACGCCTGTGCGAACCCTCACTGGCATCACCCAGCCCCGCAAACTGAAGGTACGACGGGGGTGTGACGGTGGTGCGCTCTCTCTCTCTCTCTCTCTCTCTCTCTCTCTCTCTCTCTCTCTCTCTCTCTCTCTCTCTCTCTCTCTCTCTCTACCATCGTAAGTTTTTTCTTAATCATATATCGGTATTTGTTAAGTGATTTGACAGGATTAAGGGTTAAGGCTTGCAAAAATTAGAGTATAAACTTCCTTCTTTTCTTCATCTTTTTTTTTTTTAGTTCTTCTTCTTCTTCTTCTTCTATTCACCGTCTTTATCATCATTACTTTCCTCCATGTTTTAATCCTTCCACGCCGCTAACCATCTCACTGCTTGCCTCCTACCAACACTCGCTCCCTTCCCTCCCTCAGATGATCGACGACTACCGGTGTCTGGTGCTGTGCGGGCGGGAGCTGAGGATCTACAACTTCGATGAGGGCCTCTTTGTGATGAAGCTGCGCGAGGTGATGAACCAGAAGATGCCTTACTTCGGCCTCCACGACAAGGATCACGTGGTGGCGCTCTCCCGTTCCCGCATGTACGTCAATATGATGAACCTGCAGAACGGAGACTGTGTGGCGACTTTCAAGGTATGGAGTTTGGAAGTGTCAATACGTATACGTGTGTGTGTGTGTGTGTGTGTGTGTGTTACGGTAGGTAAAGGGAGGCCAGGGTGGTGAGGGAGGTGGAATTGTTTTAAGGGTGCAGTGCCACTTGGAGCCGCAGGACGCCAGGCAGAGGTGCTAAAGGACAAAGGGTCATGGAATACCAGGCTTTGTCACCACTTCGAGTACCAAGCCTCGGGAAACAGATATATAAGACGAAGTACTGAATTAATGATGTGTACGTAATTTCAAGTCTTTTTTTTCCTTCTTCAATCGTCATCATGTTTTTCTTTCGTCTGTTTATTTTCGTATCCCCGTCTCGCCTCTCCTCAGGTGGGCGAGGACAGGTTCCTCAACAGCCTGATGGTGTCCGAGAACGGGAAGATCTGCGTGTGTGGAGACGAGACCCAGAAGCCGTCTGCGCTGCTCGTGTGGGACCTGGAACTGCGCAAGCTGATGTACGACCTGCGCATCCCCCACCACGAGTTCATCACGCGCCACGCAGCCATCACGAAGGAGGGTCACTACGTCTCCTGCGTGTGTCGCGTGAGTACTGTTCCCTTCCCACAGCACTTGAGACTCATAGGGTTGCCTTTACTCTTACTGTCACAGTGTAATCAAGCAATAAGTGCACAATGAAACTCATAAAAGTATAGTTCGTCAAAAACAATGCGCAGGGATCGTAATCAAAATACGTAAACTGCACATGCCTCGGTGTTGTGTCGAGCATCCCCACGGAGAAATACCCAAACATAGTCCCGTCGCAACCTTAGTATCGTTCTGCCTCACTGAAAAGTGTCGTAAGCGCAAAGTGCAGCGATTTTCAAGACGTGTATGGCGCGTCGTGTTATGATGTGGTCATGAATCTCTGCTGTATTTATCAGTGTGTGGTGTGGCCGCGGCTCACAACTTTCTCCTTTCCTTTTCCTGCAGGAAGTGGATGAGCCGGCGCCTAACTTCATCGTGGTGTATGACCTGCAAAGCGGCACACTCTTCAAGAAGTGGAAGCCAGGCGTGAACATCATTTCCATCGCCATTTCCTCAGCCGGGAGCTGCGTCATCGTGGGCCTCGAGGACTCCAAGCTCATGGCCTACGACCTCATCACAGGTGCTGCTTCTTGTGCTCTGCTGGCCAGCTCTTCCTTTGCTTGTATTACTGTTTTATTTTCTTTCATTCTTTCCATATTGCTCATAATATAATATAATTGTGCTGCTCGATGTATCTCCCCCGGCGTGAGCGATCGCGCTGTGGTCTCGTCACAGTAGACCTCTGATTGAAAAATGGTGCACATTCAGAGTATTTTGTGACCTTGATTTTCCAAGTTAATCTGAAAACAAAAGGAAGAAAAGATTTGTGCCGCTCTATAGAAAATAAAAATGTTCTAATGCTGACCTTGCCGCCCGTTGTGCTGCCTTGTCTGTTTTACGAATAGTTAGTGGAATCACGCGGCCTAGAGAAAAAAAAAAGATTTGTGGCTGTTTGTTATCCTTTGATTTTATTTGTAGGTAATCCTCGCTGGACGCTGAAGGGCCACACGGCGCCCCCCACCACCATCCGCCTGGACAACCGCGGCCTGCAGTGCCTCACCTATGACGCCTTGGGCAGGGACCGCTCCGTCAGGGTGTGGGACATTCACACTGGTGAGTTACAGGTCATACACACACACACACACACACACACACACACACACACACACACACACACACACACACACACAGATGACTTTTAGCGAAAATCGTAAGAGGCAAGGAGTCTCCTGATCGATCATTCTACGCGTGAGAAGGGAACCAGGGACTGGCTACCTGTTCCCTTCCTTACCACTGTATTTTTATTATTTTTACTACTTAGTTTTCATATGAACAAACGAATTAAACTGCAAATCACCTGAAATGCACCACTTACATAACATTACTTAGATTTTCCAGTTAATCTACAAAATTTTGCTTAATTTCGAACCACTGGTAGAGTATAATCAACAGGCGCAGCATCTTACCACAAAGATCATCGTATTCTGAATTATCTTGATCTTGATTTTGATGTTACAGGTGATTTGAGATTTCTTCTAAGCTAGGCCTTTATGGCGGTAATTCTTATAAGAGAGAGAGAGAGAGAGAGAGAGAGAGAGAGAGAGAGAGAGAGAGAGAGAGAGAGAGAGAGAGAGAGAGAGAGAGAAAGCAAAAATAAAGTGTTCACGATACCACTAATTCATGTACAGTATCTTAATGGAATGTCGTCAATCTTATACTTACTCTTGCGTTCCCAGTCATTGCACATCCCTGAGCCTCCCCGCCCCGCAGGTAACAGTCTGGCAGTGCTCACGCCGGACCAGGCCATCACTGCCTGCGAGATCTCGAGCGACGGCAAGGCGGTGGTGATGGCGCTGGAGGGCAGGAACGAGATCGTCACCTTCTTGTTGTGTCACCAGAAGGGCGTCGACGGACACGCCTCCCCGAAGTCCTACGGCAATGACACCAACAGAGGCAAAGTGTTCGATCTGAGCCAAGCAGGGTGAGTGTGGACTAATTTGCCATGTACCTACAATTTTTTTTTCTCTTAGTTTTCTTTCTTCTTTTGGTAATCTCGTTTTCTTCGTCGTAGTTTTTGTAGTGTCAGTTTCCAGGGGCCGCATTCTCAAACGTTTAGGTATTTTGTGTTGTCTACATTCAACAGGTTTTAGTAGTTTTAGTGCGGTTTTCAAAAGTGTTTTCATGTTTCTAGTGATAGTCCAACAAAGATTCTACATAGTCAATAGGAAAAATACACGTGAGAACCCAATTAATCATCTATGTAACGTTTGAAAATAGTTCTTATGAGAATCCTCAACGTTTAAGAAATACGGGCCCTGGATTTTAGATTTGTTAATCATGTTTTGGACATCCCAGTTTGTCAAGAAAGCACGTCACCTGCTGTTGTTCTAACTGCATGTAGTTTAATAATCTCTTCAGACTGCTTAAAATTAACCATCAGCATGTTATTATCTTCCTATGATATTAGCCTCAAAAAATGGTATGTCATAAACTAGCGAGTCTTTTTTTTTTTTTTTTTGATGTCATGAATAAACATACATTTTTTTTCTTGTATTAAAACTGAGTTACTTAAATACTTACTTGCTTCATGGATGGAAACTATATTTTCATCCCTAAATCCATATACATAAATAAGAAATAAGAAATAATGCTAACCCTACTTTTTTTCTTTTTTCATATTCCGAGCTTTTTTCTTTTCTTTAGTAAATATTTCTTGAGATTTCTTTAGATTTTTTCTTTTGATTTATATTACATTTTTTTTTCAAACCTTATCCCTCCTCTGTCGTTTCTTTGTTTTTGAGTTCTTCTATTTCTCTTCTGCTTATGTTGTTTGTTGTTTCTCTTCCCCAGTGCTTACCTTCGACTGTTTACTTTTTATTCTGATCTTCCCCCACCTCTCCCTATCTCTGTTCTTGTTATTCCGTCCCTACCCCTTTTTCTTTCTTAGTACTAAATTTAGCAATCTCTTTTTCTTCTCTCTTTCCTGATTTGTATATTTTCCCTCCATCCATCGTCTTTCCCTGCTGATCGCCCCTTCCCGCCCTCACAAATAACCTTTCCAAGCATGCCAGAGTGACCTTACCTTCCCTCCCGGGCCTGCATGCCTTCCCGCAGCACGTGGCCCATGTCTGGCGACACTGAAGAGAACATGCTGTGGAGCTAAGTGTTGCCGCGGCCTCGCCCCTGCATGTTGCCGTTACTGCACGGCTCCGCTTCCTCCTCTTCCTCCTCTTCCTCCTCGGGGAAGTTTCAGCGTCTTGCCTCCGATACGAATATTGAGAGTTTGCGTTTTATTATTATTGTCTGTACTTCGATTACTGTTGGTGTTACTATTATTATTATTATTATTATTATTATTATTATTATTATTATTATTATTATTATTATTGTTGTTGTTGTACTATTCATATGATCATTTTTTTTATGCGAGTAATTAATTCACCAATACCTGACTTAGTGTTAGATATTTTTTCATTATTTTATTAAGATGATAATGAAGAACGTATAGTTATAATTTATTTATTTATTTATCTATCTATCTAAGTATCTGTATTTATTTATTCATCCGCTTAATTATGCTTAACTGATGCCTGCATGACGAAAGAGCTGTGTGGGAGTGCTCGTGATGTGCCATGAGTCGAGTTATGCAAGAGAACATGTTTCTAAATAGCACAATGATCCCCTGTGCTCGCCCTTCCGACCCCGCCCTCACCTGTACAGTGCTGGTGCACGGCCCCCTTTGAGTGTAGTTCACCTCATGCTCCAGGGTGCTCTGTAGGAACACTCATCACGCCCCTTGCAGTCTGTCCGGAGTAGTAATGTGATGGGTAAGCTCCTCCTGAACTCCTTCCTCCTCGTCCTTTTACTATGCGTATCACTAATGAAGAATCGTCACCACTTGCCCTCCCCGACGCATACGATTAGCGCATTGGATGGAGGAGAATGGACATTTTTTTTTTTATTCTGTAAGAGGGACACTGGCCAAGGGCAACAAATTATAAAAGATGCCACTTCCCAAAGAAGAGTCAGAAGCTTTATCCAAAATTAGAGAAGTGTCTTGAGACCTTCCCCTTGAAAAATTGAAATCGTAGGAAGGGGAAAAATACATAAACAGGTAGGGAGTGGGTAATTCAAGTTGTAGGAAGGAGAAATACAGAAGCAGGTAGGGCATGCGTTGGTGTCTGTGGGTGGAAGGGGTGCTTGCCCTTCAGAACCTGCCATATGTATGGTAATGGTTCTGTCACTAACCTGCAGTCGGTCAGAGGGAGGATTAGTTCTTGTTTGCTTATTAATACGTGGAAAAGAAAGTAAACTAAGTAAATAAATTCCTACAGTTGGTGTCTGAGTGCTCTCCTCCAAATCCTCCGTTCATGGGTATCTAATTACTACTACTACTACTATTACTACTGTTACTACTACTGCTACTTCTACGTGTTCCGCAAACCGTGATGGAAAACCTCAAAGCGACAACAACCAGCCATGTGACTCCTTCCCCAGAGCAATCTCCAGTCACGTGCATCGGAATGTAAGGAGGGGCGGGGTTTGTCCTATGATGAACCAGTGACAAATAAGGAGTAAGGAGGAGCCTGTCCGTCAAGTTAGACTGAACATACTCCATACACGTCATTTCGATGTCTCACCTCTTCTGTTTTTCTATATCCATACCAAATATAACATGACATGGTAGGCTGTATTATTTTAAATCTAGGGACATTTACGTTCGTTGGTATAAGGTAAGTACTCCATGAAAATAAGGTTGATGCTATTTAAGTACTACGGACATACCTTGTGTCAGAAAGTAATAATAAGTACACGAGGCATGAACACGACATGTCTCCTGCGTGTGGCTCATCCCTGTAACGGTAGCGTCGTGCACCTCAGTGTTGCTGCCTTGACCCTGCCAGCTCCTCGCAGTCTTACCTAGAGTGCGCACCTCAACCAGTCTGACTTAGTTCACTCTGTAGATATTTTATGTTAATTAAAAAGAAAATCCTGTCAGCGATGATTTTTATTTGTTTATTTTGACAATCATCCTTTTGTGGGGGAAGAGGAGGAAGAAGAATAATTACATATCCTAGTAATCTGTTTTTTTGTTATTTATCCAGTTGATAAGTTGATCACCAAAAAGGAAAATAAATAGGGCGAAGTAGCTGTCCGCTTGTCAAGTATGAATTTATACAATAATTTTTAAACACTGAAAGCGACCCAAACCGAACCATGAGAAGTACATTCACATTAGGACAGAAGCGAATCAGCTCAGGCACCACAAGCTTGAGTAATGGGTGTTGCGTACTTACCTTGATCACAATACTAGAGTCAATGCACCCAGCGGACAACATTTTGAAACCTTTGAAACATTTGAAACCAATTGAGTGCATGTTGCGTGTTTTAACCTTTATGCATATGCTTTTCAGGCAACAACAGAGATCCATGTAGTGTACGCGCATGTTTACATTTATTTAGAAATTTTGGTCAAGATATAGAATGAGACGACTCAGTATTCAGAAACTAATTCACCTGGAAGTGCATTTTTTGTTCCCTTTGTTATGACCTGCAAACTTTTAATTTTCAAGTTACGAAAATTTAGTGCACAGATAAGCACATATCGTATAAAAGGTCATTGTAAGTAAGCTGGCAGTGTCAGGCAATGGAGTGTAATGGCAAAAGCCACCTACACACTAAATATAACTCCAATTTGCAATTTTGTACCATTCTATTATCATGAACGTAATGTAGATATGATTAAGTATTTAGTGGCGCTAAACTTTATGCTTATGATAGGCAGCTATGTACTGCACCACCTATTTAAACTATAAACTTCTTTATTTACTGCCGGTTCTTAATTCTGAAATGGAAAGTTTGTGCGTAAAATCAATATCAAAATTATATCTGTCATCCGAAGCATCGAACATCCTGGCACAGGTGCGTGCGTCGCCATGCTGCATCTGGCGACACAGCTGAGCGTAGTGTTTACTTTGTGAGCCGTGTGACTGACATACACTGCGTTCTTTAAACATGTTCCTTTCTGTTGCGTGACTTGTTATTCACAAAGTGTGTGTGGCGACATCTCAGCTTTAACACCAATGCTTACCAGAGACAGGTAAGCACAAGAAGCCCTCACTACGTACTGCTCGAGGCTGGACCCGCGGCACACACGGGCGGATTACTGGGGCAGTGCCCCTGAGGCACTGTTAGAATCCTTGGACAGTGTTGTGCTAGCTGCCCGCTTTTAAAATGGCATGTATATTGAAATTAGGTGAAGTGTTAATGTTTCAGTGTACCAGTGTGAATAGTTGGCGGCAAGGGGCAGTTATGGCATGTCCTATAGTAGAGGCAGGTGAACTCACCGCGATATTTTTTAGTCTTTTGAAGGAGCTAATGCACTTATATCTGTCTTTATAATGAATTTTTGTGTGCTTGTCACAACAGTCCCTTGTGGATACTTTTGACCAAAAGGATAATGTTGAGGTGGGAGTCACTGGTTTCACCAAGGGAAGGCGGGCACACGTACACCACATGCTGAATGAGCTCCACCGGCGGCTGATTATAACGGGGTGCTTTGTTGTGTATGTAATGGAGTCTGTGGTCAAACAAGCACTTTTTCTTCTCCCCAACAAGCTTGGAGACTTGTGCCTCCATTGGGCATTTCAGGCACTGAGGAATTATAGGAGGCAAGATAAGTCTGAAGCCATGAGAGGTTTTCTGTGAGACTGAACCCTTGACCAGAACAGGAGACAGCACCTTTGACTTCAGCCATCATGATTGCAAGTTGCCAGGATAATTTATTTTTTGGGTCTCTGTATTCCTAGTTGCTGCACTGACAGGAAAGCAACTTCTGGTAGGGATCTTATAATAAGAGAATGTGTGTGTGGAATGCTCCTATGTAGATGTAGGTGAGAACAGACTTCTAGGTATACCATTCAATAATAGAGCAGGGAAGGATTTTTTTTTTTTTTTTTTTTTGTATGATGAGGTAGAATGCTTTGATTTATATTCACTATGTAGAATCCTAGTTGTATGGTAAATATGTTTTTCTTTTCTATTATAGTAAATGGATTTGACATAGGTTAACTTGCTTAACTAACATTGTTGGTTCCCATGGTTTAAGTCTGAGATGGAAAGCTGACTTTGGTGATGATAAATATTTTCAAAACTTATCTTGTGGTACCCACCAATTACACTGCTGCCCACAGCTGACCAGCCACCAATAACACACTTACCCAGGGAGGCAGCAACTCGCACGTAGAAGTTAGGACGGCACTAGCTCCGTCACCATGTGCCACAATGCAGGTGGACACAATTTAAAGGGATGAGCATATTAATGAAGTGTGAGGGAAGAATGACATGCAAAGACTATATGCACAGCACAGGTGTATATTTCCTTACTAGAGAACAGGGCACAGCTATCTCATGTCTTGCAGGACACCACAGGCACAAAATACTCATGTCAGGCAGATGCATTTGCCGGCCAGAGTCACTCAGGTGTCCGCATACATACAAGGTGAACCCGGATTAGTGGGGGTGGGAGGCAAGCACAAGACACATCTCTGAGCATAATGCACGAGCTGCAACTGAACATAGTGAAGTCTCTCACAGCTGCACTTCCCAGCAGCTTGTAGTTCTCACAACCATAGGACATCTTCATGCAGTCCTTCCTCAGGTCAGCCCTCAGGTACACAGCAGATACCTCACAGAGGCTCCACCAGCCTCTGTTCCTCCAGCAGGAGGGAGGTTCTACAGCTGGATATGATGTGCACCCTCCACAGTCTTCCTCTAGTGCTCCCTCTGGCCTCCACAGCACCTTGTTCAGGCCACCTTACATCCAGGTACCAAACTCTGGTCACCATGTGTGCGCTCACCTTCACTTCAGGTCTGCTCACCAGAGCATCACAGCTGCTGCCTCAAGACCCGTGGGCACCAGACTTGTCTTGCTGCTGCTGCCTCTGCTGCTCTGCTCCACATCTGTATCTCTCTACGTCTAGCATCTTGTCTCTTCTAAGCCTTGTTGCCGACACGTTCAGAGTCGCCTGCTGTTCCTTGCTCTGCAGAGTGTAGGACCTAGAAATCTTCATTCCCATGTTTTGCTCACTGCACATGTGCCAAGAGGGAGAGGCCAACAGGCATAACCCCACACCTCACAATAGTGCCCTATCTAACAACAACCCCTACTGTAACATTTGACATGATTTGTATGCCGTACTGAAATCAGAAACAAAAACTACAAAAGGAAAATTTAAACTTTTTATTTATTCTTTTTTTTTTGCATGGATTGTAAAGCTCTGTATTTCTCTTCATTACATGCAGTAGGTGACTGTTCACTAAAATTCATGCTGTTTCTCAAACATTTCAAAATCAGCTATCAATTGAGGCTCTTGAATAATCAAGAGAAGTCAGGTAAAGTAACAGGGATGGATCTGGTGTGGTATGTCAGGTCTAGGGATAATTAATCAATACAACTCTACTGAAGTAGGTAGAGATTACCACTACAGTAGCACATGTTTACACATATCTGGAACTCTGCTATAGAGGTAAACTTTGTAGCTTCTTATGATAGAATGCCATCCTACAAGTACCATTTACTATCACTTAGATGCCTCATACAATCAACATAGTTAAATAGAATATATATATATATATATATATATATATATATATATATATATATATATATATATATATATATATATATATATATATATATATATATATATATATAGATAGATAGATAGATAGATAGATAGATAGCTGGAAGTTCTTTAACTTAGCTAAATGAGAATATAGATTTGGACACTTACTCGTACAGTTCTTATTCATTAAGCATGAGTTTAAAGATGAAATTAAATACACACACACACACACACACACACACACACACACACACACACACACACACACACACACACACACACACACACACACAGTACATGTACACAAATTTAAGGCCTCTAATTTATATAAAACATTGTCTTTTTCTTTTTCAGGTAAGCGTTGGGCAGCTGCCACCTGTCAGTTTTGTGGCAGAGGTGAACCCTGCATGAGTTTGATTCCTGGTACTGTGCAGAGTGTAGAGAGGCTGGTATGTGTGTGCGTGTGTGTGCCTCACCCTGCCAGCGGGCCTGTGTATGCTGGTGAAGGTGCATGCAACATACAACTATCACCACATGAACTCTTAAACCTGATGCCTTACTTGTGCTTAACAGCAGTGAGTGAGTCTTACTTGGCCAACTAATGTCTATACAACTTGAACAATTTTCTGATGCCTCAAATTTCTGTAATGGCTCACCTACTCTAGTTATTCATCTCTTAATACGTAATAAAATATGTATGAACCACGATCATTCTGCTGGTTGGGGGATCAGTTTGAGGTCTGTAAAGTTAAGAATCCCCTGTCACTGCACTGTAGGAATGGTTTGGGCAAGAGACAACTCATTTTGTATAATAAGTGGTCCATTACAACGCTAAGTTGATCATCACCCGTGGCATGTCTGTGAGTGTGTCTGTGAACAGCACAGAGCCAGGGGTGAGTCAGTGCTGTTTGGCAATCTGGCTGTGGACTTAAAAATAGCATAGTATAGCTGGAAGTTCTTTAACTTAGCTAAATGAGAATATAGATTTGGACACTTGCCCTTCTTATTCATTAAGCATGAGCTTAAAGATTAAATTAAATACACAGTCATAAAATTGTGGTAATTATAACTGAGGAAGTCAAAACAGAGATGGTTCATTGTGACCTTGCTTCCCTGAGGTGTCTTGGGATCCAGGAATTCTAGTCAGCTGTTCTCATTCAGCTCAGTGGAAGAATGAATTCCATCATGTGTTAGAACCATGTCCAAGATCTCCTGTAGAACTTGGTCAAAATTTAGTGTAGATATTAAAATCAATGTTTTCTGCCCTTCAGAAAGTAAGTGTTAGGAGATTTATCAATTTTATCACAAGACAACAGTGGATGGAAACTTGAATTAACTGGCTGGCTGTTGTACTGTTCATTATGGAAATTATTGTACTACAAAAATGAGGAAAAGTTTATGGAAGAATATTGAACTATACTTTTAACATTCACGTTTGAGATTAACAATGTCCACAGGTATGATTATCTTAGGGGATGTACCTGTGAATATGTGCGGTTAAACATTAATACAGCAAACTTTATCAGGTGTTGATGATAAAACAAAGAATTTGTGTTTTGTCTCAATTTTAATCAGCAACTCTTGAAAATGTAGTACATACAACAGTAGATAATACAATTCCTGGTACACAGGATATTTTTTTTCAATCAATCAAGGGAGGCAGTGAGTTCTTTGCAACCAATTACTAGAATGCTAGGCAAACTTGTACTACTATTACAAACAGAATATAACAGAAGACATATTTTACCACTCAAGTAATTTTTGAATATGAAAGTAATTTTAGATTAGAAGAGGCGAAAAGTAAGCAAAACTTTTACATGATTTTTGGTGAGAAAGTCCAAGCTGACACTGATGCCTCTTCATGGGAACTTTGGATGCAGCCACATTGCAAGTTCCTCCATGTGATATTGTACCTTGTTTTACAGATCTCCCATAAGGCAGTATATTTTTACAGTATTTTTAAACACCTAGTCACATTTACTGAGAATAAAGCATATGTGTTTCTGCCAGTGAGACATAGTGAGGATCACCTCTATCTGCAGGCATCACTGCTAACCCACAAAACCTGAAGGAGGAGCACTGAACCCACACTGAGCAAGGCTTGAGGCACTCTGGGCTGATGAGGATGATGACCAAGGTGTTGCAGTGGTCACATATGTTTTTTTTTTTCTCTCTCTCTCTCTCTCCCCATCATGATGTGGGAGTTAGTAAAGCACTCTCAAGTTAGAGGCAACTGTTGAACATTATCCACACTTGCTATTGTGACTAATAATCATTCACTCTCATATAAAACAGGATTTTTTAGGTGTAAAAGATACTTTTGAGGGCTATAATGAACACAGGTAAGAATAGACTACTCCTAAATTACAGCTCTCCCCTTGAAAAGAAAAAAAAAATTGTAGGGGGAAGAGTTCCACTCATGTTGGCCAATTTAATTTTGGAGGTGTCTTAGTACCCCTCTCTTGAACAATCACCTTTGACTCATTGTGAATGATGAATGATGATAAAAGTACTAAAAAATTAAAACCATATATGTGGTGTCTTTCAAAATTGTACACTAATTTTGCATCTGACTAATTTAAATTTATGGCCTGGTGCCATAAATCAGATTGTTAAGTGTTACCACCCCTTGACATAAGTGATGACTCAGTAAGATGCTTACCCATGCAAATTATCAATGGAGATGATTCAACAGGACTACCATGGCAAGATGGAATGGCAACCATTCACATACTATGATGGCAAGATAACTGAGAGATGAAGATCAGTTCTGGTTTGTAGTGGTAGGAAAGCTGGAGCAGTGAATCATCCTGCATGACGGAAACTATTGATGATCTCCTGAGTCTTGAGTGTGGCAAGGTCTTGGTGTTTCTGGGTTCTCAGGTTACATTGCCCCCAGTGTTACTTTCACCTTTAGAGAACACCATAACACTTGCAAGGTTTGGAAGGCACCATCACCAAATTTAATGAATCAACATGTGCCGCTGAAGACACCGTCAGAGGACAGGCATGTCCATGAGCACATTTTCTTTAGCCACCCTTTAGAGTAAGAGTCCTAAGCCTTTCCTCCTCCACACTAAGCTGTCATGCTTACCCCAGTGTCCTGTTTGAAGGGTAATGGTGTGCACTTATTTTCATGAAACCTCATATGTGGTTAATGGTAGGAAGAAATTCAGTGTTTGGATACAGAATCTATGCAGTTCCTCTGTTAATAGTATCTCTTTACACCTTCACTCTTGGTATAGATTTCATGTCTCAAAAAAAAAAGTTTTGCGTCTTGAAAATCGTGATTCTCGTGGTGAGATTTTTCTAGCCAGGAAGCTGTAAGTTACAACGTGTACTGTAGGTGTTGTTATTTGTGACTCACATTCACTGCGTAACAGTGTTGTAATTCTGTACATAAATTATTTGGATTCTCTGTAAATACATATGTCATTTAGGTTTCAATAGATATTTCATCTTTTTTTTATTTCTCTTGAATTTTTGTTATCCATTTATGGTTTTTGGTGTTCATAGTGAGTGTCGTGGAAGAGGTTGAACTATGAGCTTACCTGCTAAACAATCCTCTTAGTGCTTTGTGGAGTTATTGGCTTCTTGCTCATCATAACTTAATTTTGGCTCGTGTCTGTGTATGTAACACATTTGTATGGAAATAAGAAGAGTAGAAATGACTGGTGTGGATTCCTTTTCCCAGCTGTGTGAATGAAAGGTATGGAAACTCAATGGACATTATTTAATGCATTTTTTTTTTATTTCACATTAACATATAAAAAATGGAAATATATGACTAGATTCATACATGAAAAAATTCTCCAGACATTATTTAAAAAATATAAGATGAACACATAGGTATATTTTGTTTGTACTAAAGTATGTAGACTATAAATAATTCATCATCCATGAGAGGCATTTCACATTGGTAATCAATAGTTTCATTCATGCATGTGTAGTAACAGATCATGTAAAGGCCACAACATTATCAAGGTGGAAGGCTTCACTGTTGGTCTCAAAGGAAGATAGAGGGCCAGGCACAGCTGTCATGCAGCTCAAGACTCAAGAAAGAACTTAAAGGTTTGAGTTTGATCCTTGCACATGACAGACAATCTACTCTTTTTCTTACTTATTGGGAAGAACATCTGCTGAGGGAAGGGATCCAAGCCCTCTGTCCTCATCTTTCATAACAAACAGGAAACCTAGAGACACATTTTGTGGTTCCAAGTCTTAGAGATTCTTTTTATGTAAAACTGATAAATACAGTTAAGGCTCATAAGGCAGCTCAAGACTCATAAGGCAGATCCAAGTGATCATTAATTAATGGCACTAGCAAACTGACCCATATTAGGATGTGTGTGTGTGTGTGTGTGTGGAGAGAGTCTATGAGGTGTTTCACTCTGATCACTGATCATTGCTCTACTTAAGCTACAGTACTTGTACTGTAAGCAACTGGAAGGTATTTTGGATTCAAGTAGTTATATATCATTACAACTAAAGTCATCACAACTAAACACTAGCTTCTTGTGCTGTTGTTAACATCAGAAATAAGGTGTCATATTTTGCACCACTTTTATAAAAGCAAACAGATTCTGTGCAAGCTTAGTGTATAAGATGGGTTGTCACAAAACCATGACTTCGTGAACACCATTATGACTAGATAAGTGTATTCTATATTTGGCTTAAGCTTTCTGCTGTCAGGAAACCTCTCATACTGGACACCAAGTTGTGTAACATGTGGACTAGGGTTATGATGTCCTCTACATTGCACAGATATTTCTGTCCCTGGCAGCAACAGCCATGGACACACTGGATCACATACATCCTGGTGGTGAGCTAAGCATCACTCTGACCTTCCCTTGGCACAGTAACAGTTTGGGGTGGGGGAGGGGCACCCAGGTAGGGTACCTTGGAGGGGGCACCACAGTCATATCCAAGCTTGGCAAAATCTTTCATCATCACATTAAAAGTAATGGTGATTTCTCCATGTGATCTCACACGCGTCACTGAAAGAAACAAACATATTCAAAGTATTAATCCTATCATGGAGGAGGATATATATATATATATATATATATATATATATATATATATATATATATATATATATATATATATATATATATATATATATATATATATATATATATATATATATATATATAGATAGATAGATAGATAGATAGATAGATATACAGACATTATAAAACTGGGATTAATTGTCAACATGTCTACATATAGACATTCACTCATACGACTATGTTAAAGGTGGACACAACTTTTTACTCTATGATATAGTTAGGTATATACATATGTGTATATAGATACTTTCTTTTTTGCTAACAAGATTATTCACATAAAATGTTATTTGGCATCTCAGGCCTGCTCAAATACTCAGGTATGGCTGAGAATGGAGAATGCCCGTCACCATCTGTCTTTTGTCACTGGCTGATGTGCATAGCATCACTTCTAACACTACAGATTCTTGCATTTTTTCTCTTTTTTTTTTTAAAGGTCGCTGTATCAGAAAAGGAGAAAGAGACCTGTAAAACTGGAAGATATGATGGCTATGCTATTGCATGATGATGATGATGATGATTTCATAAAAAAAAGTTGGTGGGAGGGAGGGAAATCACAGCCAGGTCACAAGTACCAGTAACTTTGAACTTTCTTATAAATATATGAGTATACAGTAGGGTATGTGACAATGCATGGTTGTTATAACATACAATTGCAATAACACTGAAATTTTAATAAATATTTAATTGGAATAACGAAATAAAACTGGTATAATGAATTTGCCACTTGTGCGAGCACTGGAATTTTAATGAAAATTCATTCAGAATAATGAACCAAAACTGGCAAGGTGAATTCACCATTCGTGTGAGCACTGAAATTTTAATACAAAATTAATTGAAAGAACAAACTAAAACTCACAAGACTAACTCACCAACTGTGCAAGCCACTGCTCACCCATCTGCTGCCTATCCCTTCATCCTTTTTTTCCTTTCCTCTCCCTTCTTTCCTCTTGTCTCAAACCTCCCTCCCTGTCACCTCCCCTCCCCCTTATCTGTCAGATCTGTCAGAGATAAGGGACAAGGGAGTGATACTGCTCTCTCTCTCTCTTAGAGAGAGAGAGAGAGAGAGAGAGAGAGAGAGAGAGAGAGAGAGAGAGAGAGAGAGAGAGAGAGAGAGAGAGAGAGAGAGAGAGAGAGAGAGTTGTCAGCAGTGATTGATACTTGTCAAAAAAGTGTGAACCTTTGAAAGGGTGATAATGCATGAAACTCAAGATGGTAAGAATTTAGGACTAGGCACGAAACTCAGGAGGGTACTGTATATATATGTTGCATTATATCAAGTGTAGTAGTAGAAATATGCTCATTTTGATTTATTAAAAAAAAATATATATTTTCTGGTTCCCTGGAACCAATTAATTTTTCCCCATAGGTTCCTCAGTTGCCATAATGCAAATTTGCCATAACAAACACTACAGTGGAACAAATCATGTTCATTGTCACATAACCTACTTTATAGTAAAATCAATTTATGGCAAATATTAATGAAAACATCAATATATAGATTCAATTTTATCTTCAAATTTGTGGCAGTCTATATATATGTAGACATCAATCTGGAATATCCATATGTAGGTAACTGTATCTTCTGAAAGATCAGCAGATTCTACTTACATAGTGACAGTTTT
Organism: Scylla paramamosain; assembly: GCF_035594125.1. Taxonomy (NCBI): domain Eukaryota; kingdom Metazoa; phylum Arthropoda; class Malacostraca; order Decapoda; family Portunidae; genus Scylla; species Scylla paramamosain. The sequence goes on from NC_087159.1 coordinate 7,394,607, forward strand.
TTTTTTAAATTTCATGTTACATCTGTTGTACTGCTGGGAAAAGTTTAACCAAGTAAAATAAATTTAATTCTTAAATCTAGTGTGAGTAAAGAAATACATCATAGTCTTGTTCTTAACTTTGAAGTATATAATGTTGAAACAAACATGGAATGAGATTTTCTAAACCATGTGCTTTACTGAAGGCAAAGGCTGCTTGTAGTGATCTTGAGTACCCAAGTCTGCTACACTCACTGTACATGGTTGTGATGGCCAGTGTTGCAATCATATATATATATATATTTTTTTCACTTACACAACACAGCAAAAAACGTCCAAAGCCCTAGATTGCAAAATGTTATTAATTAATGCCTCACCTTCCCGTCCACGGCCTTGGGCAATGATTTTAGGGTTTAGGAATTCAGGTCTTCGGCCGGTAAGCCACGACATGAGCTTCTGAATGGTGGATGCTGACTCTGGCACAAAGGTTTTAAGCCTGAAAGTGAAATTACGTAAAAATTTGGTTGACAAGTAGTGATATTATCTGAGAAATATGACTTACAAATTATGCAGTACTAAGAGTCAGGTGGAAATAAGCAACATAGCACACAGTACCTGCGGGTGTGTGTGCCAGGAGTGAGGGGCACATGACAAGCAGCATATCCCACAATAACAATGTTGCCAAAGAAGTCTGTTCCATACACACTCAGGATGATCTGTGGCCCTGCAACAGAGGGTGAATATTTCAGTTTTATTTTCTTTACTGCCAGGAATTTCCTAGCAATATATGCAGCTCCTCACACAAAATACTGCATGGAATTTGTAATCTCTTTCATAAATCTTGCTTTGTGTAGATAAAAAGATTAGAATATAAAAGAAACTGCAGCATTGGAAAGTGGAAATGCAGTAAACCACACTAGAGTTCCTGTGTTCAAGAAAATATTTGTCAAAGATCTGCTTTGATTCACATTCATCTCAGTGCAATAAGTGAAGTTACAATGTTGTCCTGGCCTTTCAAATGCTGATCAAGTACAAAATACACATCATTACATTGGATTTATTGTATGACATTTGAAGTTTGATAAACCAAGACATATCGCCAGTGAAGATATGAATGAGATGCAAGTCATTTGGAGACTGAAGAAAGGATTAAGGTTAAACATAACATAAAGGATTGGAGAGTCATCTTGTAACATGGAACGGCTAAAAATATAACACTATTGTACAATGAGTATGTAATTAATCTTGGTCTATGCATATCAGCTGTCATTTAGTATGTGTAGGATTATCAAACTCACCACCACGTGGCTTGCCTGTGTTAAGCCTCTGCAAGGGATGCCTATGACAGAAATGCCCCTAAGATACTTTGTCCATTATTATATTTTCATCTATGTCATAAAACACTTTTATACAACACTGCAGAATGTTTCCTCATATATTCAAAGTGCATACCATGTAAGAGTTGTAAGATACTACAACTTACAGCCAAAAGGATTTGTTGACTTGTACGTAATGTCTATTGGAAAATTCCACACAAACAACTGCCTCTCATCATCGCTACAACAAGCTGTCTGTGACACACATTCCTCCAGTCCCTGTGAGAAACAGTGGAAAAAATTGTGGTGGTTATAAATAACACAAGTGAACAAATATATTTTGTTCCAGTGGGATAAAACTTGACAGAAGGATGTTTTCTAAAGTATCCTTGCCCTTAAGTAAGAAACCACAACTCTGTTCAGTTCACAAGTGTCTTTGTGAATAACAACAGCAATAGCATGATGCTAAGTGAAGATTAGAATGAAGAGAAAATTGGCCTGTATAAATGATTCAATATACAGTCCTTGATAAGAGTGGTAAAAAAAATATTAATGAAAAAAGATAGTCATAAAAGGTTCTGCAGGCAGGGAAAGCTGCAGCCATGTAGGAACTGTAACAAAGCCCGTAAATGGTTGTGATTTACAGGTGACAAGAGAACTGCATTTCTGTATATAATTCCACAAGAAAAGCAATGTTATCGTCTCTAACCCTCAAGTTTCCACACTTGATTAATGGATTCAGATAGAAGTAAAAAGTTATAATGACAAAACAGAATATTTAACCTCACAGATCTCACTCATATTGACTTTGAGTGGCCAACTGATACGAAACACCACAGCTAGCTACTGACTGACTCATATGGCACATGGTAGTCTCATAACACTGAGGCTTAAGTTGGAGTAACTCACTGACACCACCTCCCAGTCCTGGCCGGCAGTGAAGCAGTAGTTGAAGTGGAGGTTGTCTCCCCCCATGAAGCGGCCGGCCTCCACCTGCCCTGACACACTGAGCAGGAACACACTTGGCGACGACACAGACATCACAGCGACAGCCGAGCAGACAGATCACAATTTGGTATATCTGTGAAGATATCATTATCACCATTCTGTGTTCCATCTAGTGTCACAATTTCTAGCACTGCAGGCACTCATGGCTGTTGCAAGCACTAGGATCCTACCCAAGATGCACAGGGTTATGAATGTGTCAGCAACCTTGGCCAATTGTTTCTCCATTCTTCATTATTCTGCTTTATATTGATATGTCATTGTAAGAACTGACAAAACCTGAAAGAAGAATGAGGTTATATGGGCTTAAGATTTAATGGACAGATAAAAACTGGCAATAACTGATAAAAGATCCAGAAATCAGAGTAGGTCCTTCACAGCTTATGATTGGTACTGTTTACATTAGTGAGTTTTACTTTCTTTCTTCATGTGAGATAAGCTATTACTTCCAAATTCCCAACACTCATGTGACTTTCTTGTTCTGGATGCACATATTCTTAAAGAATCGTTATTTTATATATGATGTGTATATTTGTTTTTTAGAAGTGTGTGTAATACATAACAGCAATAGTAGTGTGGCCATGTGTTTTCCAACCCAAGTTTGAAGTAGGTGCCACAGCAGGCTTAGTTGAATTTAATACAGGGGTGTGGAATTTGAGTCACTTGTGTGTATTATGTATTCAAATCTGAATATTTTCATAGTCATATCAACATGTAAATGTAATTGTGCCTCATAAATACAACTCATATATTTTAATTCATGTGGTAAGATATCATAATTTCTTTTCAATATATATAAGTGAAGATGTAGAAAATCTAAGAGAGAGAGAGAGAGAGAGAGAGAGAGAGAGAGAGAGAGAGAGAGAGAGAGAGAGAGAGAGAGAGAGAGAGAGAGAGAGAGAGAGAGAGAGAGAGAGAGAGAGAGAGAGTTTATATTACAGCATAAAAAATCAGTTCAAACTCGGTGGTACTTAGATCCTCCCCTAGAATTCAGACTGATTATCTTATCTGATAGGGTTCAATAAGGACAGTATTCAGTAATTGTTCTATTGTTCTTTCTTTCCTGACTGAAAAAAAAAGTCTTGAAACATGTGGTTGTATTTTGTGGCCACAAATGAAGCAGACAAGCTGATGGTGTATCCTTTGGTGCTGGCCACTGGTATGGTATTTGGACACAGTACCTGGCTGATGTACTCCACCTATAATATTGCATATGTTTTGATTCACTCTGTGATTTAGATGAAGTCATAGCTGGAATATGTTGAGAAACAAGAGATACATACTGCCTTAGAAACTGTGTAGTAACACTGGACAAAGTGGTCTCCATACAGAGGGCTGTAACATATTGGAATGGCATTTCAGTGGGCATTTTTTTATTAGATTTTTGTTGCCCTTGGCCAGTGTCCTTCCTACATAAAAAAAAAAAAAAAAAAAAAGAAAACATGCAGTTCCCCACTCTTAGTAAGCAAACTGGCCTGTGAGACGAGTGAAATACTGAAAACAGTTTATATTGACAATGATGAATATGGGGACATGTTATTGCTTACCTAATGATTCTTTGTGGACATGTTATTACTTACCTAATGATTCTTTGTGGGTGTAATAAGAAATTTTCTTGTTCTAATACTGTCCCCACCTCAGAGATACATGAGCCTGAAGGTTTTGTATACTTAGTGATGGTAAAGAGGCTAGAGAGCTATATAGGTAATTTATAAGGGTGCCTCTTCTCAGAGTATCAGCCTTTAGTTTGTCATACCTATTTTAGAATGTATTAATGCATGGACTGGTCAGGACACTGGAAGACTTCCACTTACTGATGACTCAGGTGTTAAAAAATTCACTCTTCTTTGTTGCCTGGCATCTTGTTTTTTAAAAGCTTGATATAGTGTCCTTCTGTTTGTATGGAGAGGTCCCTTTGGATGAAACTGAAAAAAAATGAGAGCTGTTGATGTTTTCCAGGCCATGCAAGGTCTTGTAGGCCTGGATCATGTCACTCCTCATTCTGTTGTGAATTGGTCTTTTCTCATATGGAAAGTTTCTTAAAGCTGGAATTAGTTTGGTTGCGATGTGCTGTACCTTCTCGAGGTTATCTACCTATACCTATGCCTGTGGGCTTCAGACCTAAGTGGCGTACTCTACATGAGGGCGAACCAGGGTCTTGTACAGTGCTAGAAATATGCCCTTGTCCATGTATGTATATGATTTATTTGTCATTTCAAGTATTAAGTTTGCCTTTTCTGCAGCCTTGGAGACCTAGGTTGCAACTTTGAGGTCTGGGGTGATGTGCATACCCAGATCCTTTTCCTCAGTAGTGGTACCAAGACTCACTCCCATCCAGTACTGATGTTCTGAGTTGTCTTCCCAGGTGCATCACCTTACATGACTTTGTATTTATCATACCTTGATAAACTGACTTTGTATTTATCATACCTTGAGTTAAAACTGGGTATAAACAGGGCTGTTACCATTTTTGGGCAGTTTCTCTTATTCTTCCATCATTCTGATTGGAAACGAATTTCTTTTGACACTACACTGACAGATAGTGAGGATAAAGTGGGTATATCAATGAACACAAGCCACTGGACACATCCCCAATATCATAGCTATCTTACTTCTCTTAATGCATTTCTCATTAATGTGAAGATAAGGGTAGCTTGCTAGATGGGTGGAAACCCCTTCCGTAAATTAACTAAGCTGATGTTACTGTTCGCCTGTGCTGCATCCAGGTAATAGCTCAGGCGATTTTTCTGAAATCTTAATGTAAAACACCAAAATAAATCAAGAATAAATAATTTCGGCCTTGGAATTTGATAGGTGCTGCTTACCGAAAATAAAGCGCTTCAGTGTAGAGGCGAGTGTGCAAGCAGCGTCTCCTCCTGGAATGTTGAGGCACAGGTGAAGTGCAGCGTTTGTCTATGTGCGTGTATGGCGGTGATGATGTTCTTCCTGATCTATTAGGTCATGGTGGTCTGTTACCTGCAGTCGTTGGTGTTTAGCCTGAGTGTTGGGCCGCTTGTCAACACACGGCGGGGTTTGTTTACCAACACTAGCGCCGGCGGGAGTAAAGCTTTTCATGATTAGAGAGAGCGTGCCTTTGTGTCCTGAACGATTTTTCTTTCGTTCGTGTATTAGGTAATATTTCTGATTTACCTGTACGAAAAAAATAATAAAAAAGTAACAATACTTGATGAGGAGTCCATACGGGTGCCCGCTGGTGAATGGCACCAGCATATTGATTAGGTAACATTGTTTGCTTCAGTCTCACAGCGAACTAGTGAATGATTATAATTACGTAGCTATTACTGAGCCCTCACCAATGTTATAACGCCACATGTGCAAAAGGGAAGTCAGTCAAGCGTATAGTAAACTGGTAACATCATCATTGCAGCTGGCCAGACTAAAACTGCAGTAGGTTGATGGTGTGGTGCATAAGGAGAGGTGAGTGGATGGTGAGGTGCAGAAGGGGAAAGCATCTCACGGAAACGCTTGAGGGGTAAAGGGGAAAACTGTTTATGTTTCCCCACTCAAGTGTATGAAGCATAACTGTGATAGACAAAGAAAGAGAAGTGGGCAATATATATCATAATGTCTTTAGATATCAAGTGTTATATTAATGTGTCATACTAAGTAAATGTACTTTTCCAAACAATAGCATGTATGTAGTTTTAAGGTGAAAGGTAAAGTAAAGAAATGGATGAGGAATAAGGAAGAACGTTTTTGGCTATTGGAAAGACTATTAAGTTAAGTTCGTCTAAGGCTTCTGCAAGTCAAGTTCCGCCCTGTTTCGTGCACAGTGTGTCTATTGTAATGCTGTAAGCACATCCTCCTCAGCACGAAAATACTCTTAGCTAGGCTTGAAATACTCGTAGCTGTGGCTTTAGCCCTGAGTGATTGCACGCAACGACGCCAGCGGGAGCACACACACACACACACACACACACACACACACACACACACACACACACACACACACACACACACACACACACACACACACACACACGTTAGGAATCCTCTTATCATTAATTTAAATTAGACCTGTATTTTTACATCAAGGTGATAAGCACGACAAATACTCCGGGAAAAAAAAAATAGCGAGCTAGTTTTATACCACATGTCATCCTGTCAGTTTTGTTTTTCTGTCCTGATATTGTTACGCTTTCAGACATGAACTTACGTGGCCGGCAAGAGAGGGAACAACACAAGGCTTGGACTGTGGGGTAGAAGTGTGAATGAAATTGTGTGATCTTTAATAATAACCCCTCTCTCTCTCTCTCTCTCTCTCTCTCTCTCTCTCTCTCTCTCTCTCTCTCTCTCTCTCTCTCTCTCTCTCTCTCTCTCTCTCTCTCTCTCTCTCTCTCTCTCTCCGAACATAGTATCTCACGTGTAATGTATTTCTTTCTTCAGTCATTCACCTCTTCATTCATTCATTCACTGGACAGGTGATTTTATAGAGAACTGTAGTACATTTCCTCCTCCTTGTCCTCCTCGTCCTCGCCCTTGTTCTCGCCCTCGTCCTTGTGCTCGAGCTCGTCCTCACCCTTGTTCTTGTACTCGCCCTTCTCCTCGTCCTTGTCCTCGTCCTTGTCCTCTTACGCCGCTGGAGGTAAACGCCCTTTTTTCATGGACATATGCACTTTAGTCGCCATTGATCCCTCCGGCAGCAGCACTCCCCCCTTCCCTCCTCCTCCTCCTCCTCCAACTCCATCCATTACACACCCAACTCCCAACTTTCCCCCTCTCCGTTCTCTTCCTCGTCCTCTCTCTCTCTCTCTCTCTCTCTCTCTCTCTCTCTCTCTCTCTCTCTCTCTCTCTCTCTCTCTCTCTCTCTCTCTCTCCTTCAGTAGTATTCATGGGCCATGGTGGAAAAAAAGGGTTAATTCAAGCAGGTAACTTCATTGTAAGGCAGGAGGTTGGCTTACCTGATATTCCTGTGTCCCTCTTCTTCTTTTTCCTCCTCCTCCTTCTCCTATTTTTCTTTTTTTTTTTTTTTTACCTTTTTCTGTCATTCTTTATTCGTTTCTTCATTCTTTTCCATCTTCGCCGCCTCTCTCTCTCTCTCTCTCTCTCTCTCTCTCTCTCTCTCTCTCTCTCTCTCTCTCTCTCTCTCTCTCTCTCTCTCTCTCTCTCTCTCTCTCTCTCTCTCTCTCTCTCTCTCTCTCTCTCTCTCTCTCTCTCTCTCTCTCTCTCTCTCTCTCTCTCTCTCTCTCTCTCTCTCTCTCTCTTGGTTATACGTAATTGCTCTTCCCTCCTCCTCCTCCTCCTCCTCCTCCTCCTCCTCCTCCTCCTCCTCCTCCTCCTGCTCCTCCTCCTCCTCCTCCTCCTCCTCTCTTTTCCTCTCTCTCCACTTTCCTTCCTTGTTCTCCATTTTCTGCGTAACTCTCCACATTCTGCCTTCCTACACACTGCCATGCTCCTCCTCCTCCTTTTCCTCTTACTCCTCCTCTTCGTCCATTGTGCCGAGCCTCTCTAACTTGCAGATTAGATAGTATAGTTTCCCCTAGTTTCCGCCAACAACATCTAAGTCTTTGTCCTCCTCTTCCTCCTCCTCCTCTTCTTCTACGACTACCACGCCGCCACGCATCACTCCACTGTTG
>NC_087159.1:7415000-7420000 GCF_035594125.1 Scylla paramamosain
TTCCTCTGTTTTCCTCTTTTTTTTCTCCCTTTTTTACTTGTTTCTTTCCTTTTTCGTTATGTTTGACTGGTGTTTCTCTCTCTCTCTCTCTCTCTTTCATTTTCTTTCCTTCTTTCCTTGTCTTTCTTTGTATCTTAACGTGATGCATTTCTCCTTGATTTACACATCCACTCTTTCCGTCTCATTCTCTGCCCTTTTTTTTTTTTTTTTTTTTCTTATCTTGTCAATTCAATATTTCCTCTCTGCCTGATCCTTGAAGACACATCACTCCCTCACAGTTTTCTTTCTTCATATCAGTCATTCTTTATCTCTTCTCTTTCTCTTTCCTCTTGTTCTGGTCACACTCATAATATAGCGACATTACACTTCCCTTGGCGTCAGCTTGGAAGGTTTTGGAAGGGGGAGGGTGGGGGGATCTGGGGCCAAGAGGGAGGGGAAATGGGGGGAGGGGGAGAAGGGGTGGATTATTGTAGATTACGTCTTCATAGGAAGTGGAGACGTGTGGAGGACCTGGCCCGTAGAGAGAGAGAGAGAGAGAGAGAGAGAGAGAGAGAGAGAGAGAGAGAGAGAGAGAGAGAGAGAGAGAGAGAGAGAGAGAGAGAGAGAGAGAGAGCTCCTCCAGGCGTAGCAGCAGTCAGTCAGTCGCCGCCTGCCGCCAGCCCAGCTGAGGACAGGGGTACTGGCTGGCCCTCCTGGCGGTGACTCCTCTAGAAGCTGACGACCAGGCTGCCTTCACTGAGGGGGCAAGGGGAGGGGGCAGGGGGGAGGGAGGCAGGGAGGGCAGGGAGGGCTGGGAGGAGAGGAGGGGAGGGAAGGGGAGGGCACCTACAGCATAATAATCCCTAATAATAGTTGACTAGGACAGGTGGGGCGTCACTGAACCCGGCTGATTATGCTCCTGACTGTGCCGGGCGCCCGTGCTTCTCCCGCCGGGGACTAGAGTGTGGTGGGGCGGCGGGGCGGCCTCCACACCGCGGCCCCCGCTCACTGCCTCACGCACGCCTCCCTCACGCAGGGTACGAGTATTGTCTTATCGTTAATTTTTTTTTTTAACAGTTTTTGTGTCGTAAAGGGATGGTTATGATTGCTATTTGCTATCGGAATACATACTTGAAAGGTGTCATTGGTGTGGTGTGTATGCATGTATGTGTACTAGAATACGTGGTGTGTGTGTGTGTGTGTGTGTGTGTGTGTGTGTGTGTGTGTGTGTGTGTGTGTGTGTGTTCTACAGGTGGTGCGAACATTACAAATTACATTCCACCTTTGCCGTGGCGTGGCCGAGAGGCGAGGCGGTCCGAGGCTGCGGTCACCTGTGTCCCGACGTCTGCATCAAGGTTGAGGTGGCCGGGAGGGCGAGATTTGGGTGGGTCATCACACAGACTAGACACCGAGTTTTCTACGCCCTTTGAGGACCTGAGAGCCTTAGGTGAAGGGAGTCAGGGACCAGTAGTTAGTAACCATCAGGGTTGTTTTGGATGAGTCAGGGACCGCCAGCCAGGGATCAGCTCGCCCCTCGGCTCGGGGGCGTGGGTGAAGCCTCTGCGTCGAGCATCACCGCTGAGCCCCTCGCCGCGCCCCGCCTCGCCACACGCTGCGCTCGCCGAGGACGTCGCGTCAGACACGGGCCGCTGCGCTGCGCCACCACACACCAAACCGCATCAACAGAACAAATACAAAGACAACAGAGTATTTTTGCTTTCATCGTGCTTTTACATGCGTGGTGTCCTGCGCGAAGACCGGTGATGAGCGGCGGCCGGGACGAGGGGGGCGGGGACGTGCCTGGAGCGTTGGGGCACGTAGAGGGGAAACGTGATCCCGGCTGTGCCCTGGTGTGTGTGGGCAACTCCCCGCGGCGCCGCCCCGGTGAGGCAGCGCTGCTAAAGGTACATCTTATTAAAATTATGACTGGGAATGACGAGTTTGAACTTCGATAACCCTCAGGAGGAAGGAATGAACTGGGAAAGGAGGAGGAAGAGGAGTAGGGGGGTGGGAAGAGGAGAAGGACAAGGATCAGGAGGAGGAGGAGGAGGAGGAGGAGGAGGAGGAGTTGAATGTCTTCAAGATGTACAAAACTATAGTATGGGGGATCGTAAAAAACGGGAATCCTAGAAAAGTAACCAATGTTCCAGCGTCGGGTTGACTAAATAATGAGCAGCAGCAGCAGTAGTGGCGGCGCCGTCAGCAGCAGCACGCCGCCGCCGCCGCCGCCGCCGCCGCCTCTGCCGCCCAACCCCCAATCGCCGCGTCGTCACTCACACCCAACACCGCACCACCTCGCCATGTCACCACCACCACCATCACCACCACCGTCGCGAGTCGGTTCTTCAGTCTTAGGGAACAATGAGTTTACTTCTGGTGTGGCCGCGCTAGGCTTTGAGAAGACTGCCAGCCCATTCCTGACGATTTGAAGATGTCCCGCTGCTGACTCGGGAACGCAGGCTCCTCGTGATTGCTAAAGTAGTGTCGAGGAAATGCCTGGAGAAGTGGCTGAAGAATTACTGGCCGGAGAAGTCTTGTTAATGACGCCAGTGGGTGTTTCGAGGCCTTTGGAGGGCGATCAGGCGGTCCACACTCGAGTAGGAGCCTGAAAAGCCGCCCTCTTCACGTGGTGGTGGCTCTGCGGGGAAGGTCATCGCTGTCTTGGATCCTGAAGATGTTGTCAGTCCTTGATGCGTGGTGGCCGCAGAGGAGCAGTAGATCCTCTACGAGTTGGATGGGAGGAGAGCAAGGGCCTCCAAGCACTGCCCAAGGAGAGGCCGACTGACTGACTGGCTGCGTGACGGGTCCGCTTGAGAGAGGAATAGTGCAGGTCTGGGCTAGCGTGGCTTGGCTTGGCTTACAGGGCCTCCCAGAACGACCTTTCCTTCGTCTGGGGTGTGGGAGGGTTCTGGTGTGTGTGTCTGTGTGTGGTGATAGATAGATGAGAAGGAGAGTATTTAAGAGCACCTGAAAGTAAAAGAAGCACGAGGGACATATGGGTAGTGAGTATATGAGTGTTGGTTGTGGCAGGCCCTCGCGACAGTGGCGGCGACGGAGGCCCTGGAGGTGGTAGGAAAAGAAGAAGAAGGGGGAGGAGGAATAGATTAGAGGCAAGAAGGGAGAAGTGAGAGGCGTAGTGCCCGTGCGTGTGTTGGGGCGAGACAGTGGTACACGCGGCGACTCTCCCTGCTTCTATCCTCGGCCTTACATAATGACGCACTTGCCCTTTTCGGCCCACGGGTTGTTCTTCTTGTCGGGGGCGTGGATGAGCGGGTCAGTCTTCTCGTTCTCCTCGATAAACTCCCGCATTCTGGAAAGGACAAGGAAAGCAAGATGGATTTGATGGTAGGCTGTGTTTGGAAGGAAGGAGTGTACAGGTGTTCACTACTGCCGTCTGTTGTTTTGGTTCTCTGTTGCCCTTGATGATCTGACTGTTGACTGTGTGTAGAGGCTTTCATTGTTATCATTAGTTAATTTGTAGGTGGATTTGTAGTTGATGGAGCTTTTTTATGTGAATGTAGGTGTTAGAATAGGTGTTAGTATATTTTTCCTCCCAAGTGCAAGTATGTTTCCATGTTTTATAATAGTAAATACTAATATGTTTTCTTAGGAAATGTTCGGTTCCCTAAAGCCCTTGATATTTTCTGCATGTTGAAGGATGCGAAACAAAATAAATAACCTTATGTCCTAAGGAGAAGCAAAACTCCTTCAGCATCAGAGAGACTTAAAATGATCCCATTACTCAAGCAGGTCCCCTAAACTACGGTAGTCGCCCAGCAGGTGGCGCACAGATTCACTGGGACCATGCAGTCATCACGGTAAGATCCATATTCTTAAACGTTTTGGTCTTTCATAAGGAGAAATTTTCAAAGGCCGCAGAGATGGCTAGTCGGGTTCTCATACGTGGTTTTCTATTAACGGCGAAGAATCCTTGTTGAACTATCACAAGCACCATGAAAATAGCCTTCAAAACTACAGTATCCTTCTCTAAAGCCTCACCAGGGTAAGGATGAGCTCCCGAGGACACGAGGCAGGCATGTACTGGACGAAGACCCGACAGAGGACCCAGATTGCCCTGACTGGATGGGATTAAACCGAGGCGAGATAAACCGACGGAGGTTAAACTAAAGAGAGGAAACTGAAGGGACTGAACAGATCGAAACCTTGCGAGCTAGACTAAGAGGAATGAACTGAAGGGGATAAAAGCGAGGGAGATAAACTTAGGGGACGTGAAGAAGGGAAGGTGCGTGAAGAGACTGAACAGAGTAAACCGAAGGGACTAAACCGATCGATACATAGAGGGATGAAGCGAGAGGGATAAACTAAAGGGGATAAGCGAGAGGGCTGAACCGAAGGAGGTAAACCAAGACGTAAATAAAGGAAAGTGTGTGTATGAAGTAAACTGTGGATTGCACATGAAATCAGAACTGTTTTAAGTGAAATAGAAGAGTGAATTGATGCTGAGAGAGAGAGAGAGAGAGAGAGAGAGAGAGAGAGAGAGAGAGAGAGAGAGAGAGAGAGAGAGAGAGAGAGAGAGAGAGAGAGAGAGAGAGAGAGAGAGAGAGAGAGAATAAGGATTTCCTTTAATTTTCTTGTTTCAGCAACCTCTCTCTCTCTCTCTCTCTCTCTTCTCCCTCTCTCTCTCTCTCTCTCTCTCTCTCTCTCTCTCTCTCTCTCTCTCTCTCTCAATGATTAAGGGATCCACTCACCCAATTGGCCAATTTATGCGGGTTAGGGACGTTTGTCTCCGTGTCTCCGTGTGTGTGTGTGTGTGTGTGTGTGTGTGTTTTACCACTATCATTGGAATGTCTACTAGTAATGCTACTACTGCCACCAACATAATACTATTACTACCACCATTACCATACTGCTACTACCACCTCCAATACAACAACAACAACAACAACAACAACAACAACAACAACAACTACTACTACTACTACTACTACTATCACCACAACCCACAGCCTCACCACCTCCACCACCACCACCACCACCACCACCACCACCACCACCACCAC
>NC_087159.1:7422500-7437500 GCF_035594125.1 Scylla paramamosain
TGTGTGTGTGTGTGTGTGTGTGTGTGTGTGTGTGTGTGTGTGTGTGTGGGGAGGGGGGCCACGCGTCTGTATGTATAGATAAAACCATGTGTGATTCTTACTGTTACATGTATCTCAACACCGTCTCTCTCTCTCTCTCTCTCTCTCTCTCTCTCTCTCTCTCTCTCTCTCTCTCTCTCTCTCTCTCTCTCTCTCTCTCTCTCTCTCTCCCCCCCCGTGGCTTAATTGACTATTGATCTTCTCACCGTGTGTCTGGAATCAATAAACTGCTCCCCAGACTTACCCAGGGGGAGAGGAAGACGGGGAGGGAGGGTAGATGGGATGGGAGGGAATGGGGAGGTTGAGAAAGTGATGTGCTTGCGTAGATTCTGTGGGGAAGGATTGGCGTTCGCGTGGGTGTGTGTGGGAGGGAGGGAGGGAGGGAGGGAGGGAGGGAGGGAGGGAGAGGACGCTATTAAAGGGAAATGAACGAAGAGAGAAGGAAAATGAGAGAGAGAGAGAGAGAGAGAGAGAGAGAGAGAGAGAGAGAGAGAGAGAGAGAGAGAGAGAGAGAGAGAGAGAGAGAGATTTATGTATTGTATAGTGTGGGCATTGCATTTTTTTGTCAATCAACTAACTCACTATACCCCAACTCAACTCAGCTCAACTCACTCACTCACACACTGTCTAACTAATTCACTCACCCACTCACTCACTAACTAACTAGCCAACTATACATCTTGTTTTGTTTAGGGTTAGTTATTGGTAGCACAGTCTTGGTCAGAAATCAACTAATTTCTGCCACTCACTTGTGTACTTTACCCCTTCCTTCATATCTTTAAGTCCTCAGCTGAGAATCCGTCAGGTTTTGTAAGGAGATTCAGCAGATCAGGGGGGACTTGAAGGACCATATTCGGAAACATTTCTGAAGGTATGTGTTCTGAAGGGTGTTTTTATGGTTCTAGTGACAGATTAACAACATTTCTCCATTATGAACAGAAGGAACACTCTTGAGAACTCAGCTAATCGTCTCTGTGGCCTTTGAAAATAATCGTGGAGAGAGTACTAAAGCGTTTCTGAATAAGGGTCTTAAGACTGAGGGAAATAACACAATGGAAGGGAGCGCAGGTTACAAGACTCCAGGCTACTACTGTACTGTGCTCCCCTCACCGTCTGTTTGTTGTTACCGGGTCAGTCTTTGCGTCAGAAAAAAAAAAAAAAAAAAAAACTAAAAAACAGGAAGAGATAAAAATGAATGTATTGGTATAGGGAGTGACTGGAAAAGTCATGCAACGCATCATTTTCCTGTTTTTTTTTTTTTCCTCCTGCGTTTGTGTTTCACTTTCTCTGTCTTTTTTTTTTTTATTGCAGCGTTTGCGTCATACTTCGTCCATCTCTCCTCTGTGTATTGTTTTTTTTTTTTATTATTATTTTTCTTTCTATTTTGTCAGTAGTTCGCGTCGCATCACATCCATTTGGTCTCTTCCTAGTATTGACGTTTTATTTTTTACTTTTATTTATTCTATTCTTTATTGAGCTTGCGCGTCAGATTTTTTTTCTTTTTATAGAGTTGGCGTCACATCTCATCTTTCCATATCTTCCCTCTTTCTCCCTTTCTCGAAATCTTCCCTCCCTTTTGAATGTTATTTCTATCAGACTTCCTTCGCTGCTTGCTTAGAGTCGGGTTGGCGCCATGCACGAGTCTCCTCCAGTTGTTTGTTTGCCCCTTGTATCTTCCTCAGTGATTCCCATCCCTCCTCACTCTCTATCATCACCTAGACCTTCTTCCTTTATTTCTATTAGACTGAGCACACGTTAAACTTCACGCATCTACCCTCAATGAAGTACCTATGCGTACGTATCAGAGGTTCACGTCGTATCTCCTTATCTCTTTTAGCAGCAGTGTAGTGTGTCGGTAATTTCTTTGCTATAAGCGTTCACATCACACTTCCATTAATCGTCCCTGTAGTGTGCTGGTGGTATGCTCACAGGGTCAGATCACACCACAGCCATCTTTTCCGTGCTAAGTGGCGGCTGTGTGAGTGTATTGTTGTGTAGTGTGGCCCAGTATAGTGTATAGTGCAGCCAAACAAACAAGGAAGGACTTAGAAGTGAGCTGTTGTTTGTTAGGTTAAGTTAAATTAAGTTCGCTGTTTGTTATGGTTAGGTCAGATTAGTTTAGGTTAGGTTTGGTTAGGTTAGTTATGGGTTGGTTAGGCTAAGTTAGGTTATGTTTAGGTTGCGGTATGGTTAGGTCAGGTTAGGTTAGACTAGTTCGTCTTCTGGAGGAGGGTAGGTTAGGTTAGGTTAGGTTAGGTTAGGTTTGGTTATGTTATGTTATGTTATGTTAGGTTATGTTATGTTATGTTAGCTTATGTTATGGTTAGGTTATATGAAGTTTGTCGTTTGTTGTCCTTCGTTATTCTTTTATGGATGGATCGCTGAGGCATTTAAAGGTGTCGTACCGTACATGGCAGCCATCAGGTGGCAGAAATCGTAAACAGGTATAATTATAATTGGTGTGTGTGTGTGTGTGTGTGTGTGTGTGTGTGTGTGTGTATGTCAGAGAGAGAGAGAGAGAGAGAGAGAGAGAGAGAGAGAGAGAGAGAGAGAGAGAGAGAGAGAGAGAGAGAGAGAGAGAGAAATGATACCGGGAAGGAGAGAAAGAAGGAAAAACATTACAAAAGAGAAAAAAAAGGGAGGAAGAGTGAATGAACATGAAGGGAAGGAGGGGAGGATAGAGGGGAGAGAGGGAGAAGGGAGGGGAGAGGATAATAGGAAATGACTATGATTTAGAGATTCGGGGAGAGAGAGAGAGAGAGAGAGAGAGAGAGAGAGAGAGAGAGAGAGAGAGAGAGAGAGAGAGAGAGAGAGAGACACCATGTTTCCCCTAACGGCAAATATCTTTACCTGGGCCATTAACGACGCTAATTACCCCTCTCTCTCTCTCTCTCTCTCTCTCTCTCTCTCTCTCTCTCTCTCTCTCTCTCTCTCTCTACATATTTTTAACTAGCAGTCATTTCCTTTTTCTCTCCTATCCTTCTTTTCTTTCTTCTTCTCTTCCTTTCTCCTCTTGACATTCTTAATTTTCTACATCCTTCTTTCCTCCTTCTTAATTTTGTTCTTTCTATCTTTCCTTCCCAGAATTCTCTCTCTCTCTCTCTCTCTCTCTCTCTCTCTCTCTCTCTCTCTCTCTCTCTCTCTCTCTCTCTCTCTCTCTCTCTCTCTCTTGCTTCATCCCTTCACATACCACATCTTCCCTCTCTCTCTCTCTCTCTCTCTCTTTCCATCCTCCTCCTCCTCCTCCTCCTCCTCCTCCTCCTCCTCCTCCTCCTCCTCCTGATTCATTCTCCTATTTCCTCCTCTCCCTCCATCGCCATGTCAATTACTAGTTTGCCATCCCCTTACTTACTCTCATGTCTCTCCCTCTCTCCCCTTCCTTCCCCTCTCTCCCCCTCCCATCCCCTCACTCTCCCTCCCTACACAGTCTTTCACCAGAGGACAAAGAGGAGTCTCACCACCTCTTCTCCTTCGGGCCGCGTGTAGATAGGCGGAGGTGTGGGTAAGAGTGGGTGTGGGTTGGGTGAGAGTACGGTGGATGAGTGGGGGTGTGGGGCATGAGGGGGGATGATAGAAGGGGGCACAAGATAAACATTGTGTGTGGAGCTCAGTGAGAGAGAGAGAGAGAGAGAGAGAGAGAGAGAGAGAGAGAGAGAGAGAGAGAGAGAGAGAGAGAGAGAGAGACTTGCACAACACACTGGCACTGAAAGGGAAACATGGTCTCGTCTTGCTATTAAGGAAGAAATTTGTACGTAATTGACTAGGAAAGTGACTCTTGTTGTGTGTGTGTGTGTGTGTGTGTGTGTGTGTGTGTGTGTGGGTGGATGTGTGTGTTTGTTTGTTTGTTTATTTGTTTGATTGGTCGGTTGGTTAGTTGGTTGCTTGTTGTTGTTGTCGTTGTTGTTGTTACCACTTTTGTCATTGTTATTACTACCATTACAACAACAATAACAACAATAACAACAACAACAACAACAACAACAACAACAACAACAACAACAACTACTACTACTACTACTACTACTACTACTACTACTACTACTACTACTACTACTACTACTACTACTACTACTACTATTGCTGCTGCTGCTGCTGCTGCTGCTGCTGCTGCTGCTGCTGCTGCTGCTGCTGCTGCTGCTGCTGCTGCTGCTGCTGCTGCTGCTGCTACTACTACTACTACTACTACTACTACTACTACTACTACTACTACTACTACTACTACTACTACTACGGACTATATAAAGAATACATTAATCCATGGAGTTTTGTAGGAAATATGACCACCACCACCACCACTAAACTCCACTTCTATAAAGGGCTGACAAGAGCATCAGTCCAACGAGCGAGAGAAAGTGCTTGCGGTAATCAGTGTGTTATCTACATCCGCTGGCCGGGCTGCGTTCGGGACAGCGCTGCTAATGGTTCGCTTCCTCTTGTTAACGCGTTCATAATCTTGACTCCGTTCATGGTTATGTTATGAGTGGTGTTATCTATTATTATTATTTAATTTTATTTGACTTTTTTTATTATTATTGTACCGCCTCGCTTATTCCTGTTATTTTAATGATATTCTCTTGTGTTCTTGTTTTTATTTATTTGTTATTTTTTTTCTCGTGTTTTATTTATTTTTTTATTTTTTTGTTTTCATTTATCTGTTCATGCTTTTCTTGTGCTTTTTCTACTAATTTATTGTTATGAACCGCTTTTTCTCTCTGTTTTTCATTTATTTGCTCATTTATTAATTCTTTTCTCACGCTTATGTAGTGTTAGTGGTTTCTCATGCGCTTATTTTTTTTTTTTTCATTTACTGTTACGATTTGTTTTTCTCTTTTTTGTGTCCTCATCTATTTGTTCTTCATCCTTTCCTATGTTGTTTTCTGTTTGATTCATTTATTTTTTATTTTTTTACTTTTTTTGTGTTTTCCTTAATTTTGATGCCTTCCTGTGCTTTTTTGCTTTTGTTATCATTTGTTTTTACAACGTTGATTTATTTTTCTAATGTATTCTTTCTTATTTTCATTTAACATTTTATTTTTGACATATTCGTTATTTAGTTTTTTTTTCATTCTACTTTTTTATTAGTACTTTTTTTTCGGGCACTCACGTAGTATGGGTAAAAAAAAAAAGAATATATATATATATATCTGTGTTTAGAGGGTCAAGTAAATAGCGTAAAAATTCACCCAGTGTGTATCAGTGTATAAGTTAATGTATACGTGAAAAATGTAGCAACGTATAGCTGGTCATAATGTTTCACACGCATTGTGTACCGAAACTTTTATTTATTTATTTTTTTTTAATCCATAGTACATTATTACATATATTATTTTTTTCTTGCTTATATTTATGATTGTTTTTACGTGTAATTCTTTTTTCCACCGAGTTTTTTTTTCTTATTGCAATTAAAGTTTTTTTTTCAGTGAAGTGTTCTTTGCTTAGTTTATTTATTTTGTATTATTTTTTTTATTTTTTTTCTTATTTATTCATGTTGAAGGGGAAGGCAGTTCTCGTGTTTACCTAGTCACGTGTTCCTTGCTTAGTGTATTTATTTTGTATTATTTCTTATCTATTTATGCTGAGGGGGGAAGGGAGTTCTCGTGTTAATTAGTATGTTTTTCTCGTCTTTTTTTATTCTCTCTCTCTCTCTCTCTCTCTCTCTCTCTCTCTCTCTCTCTCTCTCTCTCTCTCTCTCTCTCTCTCTCTCTCTCTCTCTCTCTCTCTCTGCATTACTGTGGCTTTTGACAGACGCCCTTCAGGTTGGGTTGTGCCTCTGTGTCCATTCTTTAGTGGCTTGTTTGTCGTGGTTAATATTGTCATTTCTATTATTGTCCTTTCCTTCTGGTCTGTTTGCACTATCTGACTCGGTAATGTTTTTCTACACACACACACACACATCCACGTACACACACCCACACACACACACACACACACACACACACACACACACACACACACACACACACACACACACACACACACACACGTATACACACAGTAGAAGGGGTGTGCGCCAGTATCATGTCTTGTCGATCATTCTTTCAGTTGCTTAATTATTCTCTCTCTCTCTCTCTCTCTCTCTCTCTCTCTCTCTCTCTCTCTCTCTCTCTCTCTCTCTCTCTCTCTCTCTCTCTCTCTCTCTTGTAGTTGCTTTTAATCTATTCCTGTCCACGCATATCCTCTTCTTCCTCCTCCTCCTCTTCCTCGTCTTTATTATTATTATTATTGTTATTATTGTTGTTGTTGTTGTTGTTGTTGTTGTTGTTGTTGTTGTTGTTGTTTGTCGTAGGTTATGTTACTTTAATTCTTTTTATATTCTTGATGACTTTAAAAACTTTGATTCGCCCCTTTTCGTCTT
Source organism: Scylla paramamosain (assembly GCF_035594125.1). Lineage (NCBI taxonomy): Eukaryota > Metazoa > Arthropoda > Malacostraca > Decapoda > Portunidae > Scylla > Scylla paramamosain. The sequence goes on from NC_087159.1 coordinate 7,428,895, forward strand.
ATTTGCTGTACAACTTCCAAAATGTCGACTCCTATTCTATTATTCTAACTTTATTTCTATCCATTTATTTATTTTTTGTCGACGTAAACTATAAACACCACTCTCTCTCTCTCTCTCTCTCTCTCTCTCTCTCTCTCTCTCTCTCTCTCTCTCTCTCTCTCTCTCTCTCTCTCTCTCTCTCTCTCTCTCTCTCTTCGTTTGACATACTTATTTACAACACGTGACATTGAATTGCAGTGCACGATATGACCTTGACACGGTTGTTTTACCTGTTGCTTTCCTTTACCTGCGCCTGACGTCACGCCCCGCAACACATGCCAACATTGCGTCACTCTATCTGGTCTTCACTCACACACGCCCTGTCGAGTTAACCTTTCCTTCCTCACTCACAATATGCAGGGAACGATAATCTCTGTGGGCGTCTGAGTTACGTGCTACAGTTTTTACTCGACAAGTTTATTTTGTTTAGTCTTTCTTCACGGTCTCTGAATCAATTCTTTAACTTTGCTTCATTGCCTGACCTTCCTCTTGACCTTTGTCCCCTGAGTTGCTCCTCCTCTCATCCTTACCCTGGTCTTGATGCAACGCTTCTTATTTTACTAACCTCTTCTAACTCTTACTTCAGACTTCAACTTAAATCTCATGAACTTAATCTCCAACTTTATCTCCTCTTTCCTTCCTCTCATTGTTTTCTTGGTATCTGTGCAACGTTTCTTACTTTACTAACCTGTCGTAAGCCTCACTTCAAACCTTAATTCATCTCTCATTTAAGTGTATTTTATCCCTGCTTTCCTTCCCTCATCCCTACGCTGTCCGTGCTGCAACGCTTCTCTCTTCACTAACCTCTTCTATCCCTTACTTGAAACCTTAACTTGTCTCTCATTAACTTTGTCTCTTTTTTGCCTTCCCTCATTACCCTGGTCTTGCTTCAACGCTTCATACTTTGCTAACCTCCTCGAAGCCTTATTTTTAACCTTAATTCATCTCTCGTTAACTTTATTTTATGTCTCCTTTCGGCTGTTTCCGTCAAGGGTCACCACAACGGACCAACTTTATTCATTGTGCTCGATCTTCTGCATCTTCCTTAGTCACACTCATTACAAACGTATCTTCTTTCACTGCGTCCATAAACCTTATCTTATATGACCCTTCCCTCTCTCTTTTTCTGCTAGGGGGAGATCCACCAGCATACTCCTCCACAAACACACTCGTCGTCTCTCCTCTTGACACGCCCAAACTACCTCAGCCTCGCCTTTCTAGCTGTGTCCTCAAACCGACGTACATGTATTGTGCCTCTGATGTATTCGTCCCTGATTTTGTATTTTATCTCCTTTAACCCTTAGTTTTAACCCTAACATGTCGCCTCTCACCTTGCTAAGCCTCTTCTAACTCCTTCCTAGTCTCCAACATAACGTTACTTCTCAACCTTTTAAGCCCATGTTGAACAACTTGTAGGACTGTAGCACTCACTTAAAAACTCGTAGGGATGATTGTTCCTTGCAGACTGTGAGTGGAGGAACAGCGGTTTACTTAATAATCCGACTCTTGTGTTTGTTATTCCTAAAACGCTCAGAGTAGTAACAATGCGCACACACTTTCACTTTACTCGAATGTTCTGCGCAGTCTTAAGTCCTCTGATATGCTTAATCTCCTTGCAAATCTTGGCAGATTCTTAGCAGATCAGAGGGCGTAGAATCGACGGGAAAAAAACATTAAAATACATTGGAAGTGAGTGGGAGTGTTGCTAGATTTCTGACCACCATGGTAGGAAAAACACTAGAAAACAATGGAAGTGAGTGGGAATGTTGCTAGATTTCTGACCACGATGGGAGGAAAAATACTAAAATATATTGGAAATGATTAGAAATGTTAGTAGATTTCTGACCGTGATGGAAGGAAAAACACTAAATACATTGAAACCAAGTGAAAACGTTACTAGACTTGACCACGATTGAAGAAGAAAAAAAAAAATGCATTGGAAGTGAGTGAGTGAAAAAGTTACTAGACTTGTGACCGCGACTGTACAAGGGGGCAAGAGATCAGCAGGTCAAGAGGGGGTGTCATGAGCCGGGTACTCAGGCCTCGCAGGGGTACAGGGGCGGGCAGTGATGATGATGGGCTGGCTCAGGGGATAAATATGACGCGTCTCACCCGTGATTCGTCAAGGGTCACGAGTCGAGGGTCAGTGGCCGTGTCAGAGCTAAAAAAAGTGGGGCCTGTTTTCTGAAGCGTTTCCGGGTCATATCTGAGTAACTTCTAACAGGGTCTGGTTGAAGTTTGGCTATTTGGTCGTTGGTGTTGTCAAGGATGTTGTTATGATTCAGGTAGGGAGGGTTCTAATAAAGGTTCTGCATCGTCATCAGGGAAATAAAACCTATGCCTGCTTAGCTACGTATGGTTTTAATTTCCTTTGCCTGGTAATATTCCTTATATCCAATTTTGTTGTTAGCCAGTTAGTCAGCCAGTTAGTCAGTCAAGCATTTAGTCAGTCAGCCAGTCAGTTATTCAGTCAATCAGCCTGCCAGCCGTCATCTAGTTAGGCTGTTAGCCAGTCAATCAGCCAGCTATTTAGTTAGTCATCCAGTCAGTTAGTCGGCCAATCAGCCGGATATTTAATTAGTCAACCAGTCAGTTGATCATTTAGTGAATTAGTCTGTCAATCAGTCAAGCAAGCAGCCATCTAGTTAGTCGGACAGTCAGTTATTCAGTCAGCTAGGCATTTAGTTAGACAACCAGCCAGCCAGTGAGTCACAGCTTTCCAGTTAGTCAATCAGCCAGATAATCACTCAGCCAGCTGCATAATCAGTCAGTCCGTATGTCTGGTTATGATTGACTAACGGTGACTGGGGAGGAAGTGTTTTATATCTGTTCCTATACAATCCTTTAAAATCATTTGTACTTTTTTCCGCCTTGACAGATTCCTTTGTTCCTCCTCCTCCTTCCTCCTCCTCCTCTTCCTCTTCCTCTTCCTCTTCCTCTTCCTCTTCCTCTTCCTCCTCCTCCTCCTCTTCCTCCTCCTCCTCCTCTGCCTCCCCAACAGGTGTTCGTGTGTGTGTGTGTGTGTGTGTGTGTGTGTGTGTGTGTGTGTGTGTGTGTGTGTGTGTGTGTTTATCGTTGTAAGAGAAGTGAGTGACTTGTTCATCGTGTTTGTTATCTTTTCCTCGTCTCATTCTTCCATGCATTCATTTTCTTCCTTCCCTTCATTCTCTTTTCCCTACTTCTGTTTTTCTTTCTGACTTATTTCCTTCTCCCTTTCGTTCCTTCTTTTTTTCTTACTTCCTTTTCACCTTCCTTCCTTCTTTCCTTCCTTCCTTCCTTCCTTTCTTCCTTCCTAGTTTCTCTTCTTTTTTCTTAGTTTTCCTAGTTTCTTATAATTTTTGAGCTCCCTTTTTTATCTACACCTTTCTTCCCTCCTTTTTATTACTTGCTCTCTTCTTCCTTCATTCCCTCCTTCTTCTTCTTCTTCCTTATCTCTTCTCTTTAGTTTTTACTTTCACTCTTTCCCTCCTTCCTTCGCTTCTGTAATTTCTAGTTTCTCTTACTATAATGTTTTATTCTTTCCTTCCTTCTTATTCTCTATTTCTTCCTTTCTTTCTTCCTTCCTTCCTATCCTACATTTTTGTATGCAAGTTTTCTTCTCCCTCCTTTCTCCCTTCCTTCGTTCCCAAAGCTCTCTCTCTCTCTCTCTCTCTCTCTCTCTCTCTCTCTCTCTCTCTCTCTCTCTCTCTCTCTCTCTCTCTCTCTCTCTCTCTCTCTCTCTCTCTCTCTGCTTCATGTTTTATCTTCTTCCCTCCTTCCTCTTTAGTCTTCTTTCTTCTGTCCTACCCCCCTTTCCCTATTCTTTCTATCCTTTTATTCTCACTTGCGCCTCTCCCTTTCTTCCTCACTTCTCCATCCCTCCCTTCCCCCTCCCCTCTTCCTCTTCTCAACACTTGCCCTTTAATTAGTCAAACGATTATCAGTAATTAAGATCATTAGTTACTCTAATTATATTCTACTCGTTTGATTATTATCGTCTCCACTCCCTCCCTCTCCCTCTCTCTCTCTCTTTCTCTCTCTTTCTCTCTCTTTCTCTCTCTCTCTCTCTCTCTCTCTCTCTCTCTCTCTCTCACTCTTTTTTATTTCTATTTCTATTCGTACCTCACCACTACTCTCTTTCCTTCCCTTCACTTCCCCCTTCTCTTTTCCTCTTCCTCCTCCATCCTTCCTCCTCCTCCTCCTCCTCCTCCTCCTCCTCCTCCTCCTCCTCCTCCTCCTCCTCCTCCTCCTCCTCCTCCTCCTGCTCATGTTCCGTCAAAGAGGTAAATGCTAGATTGTAATTGGTGCGTGTGCCTGTGCGAGAAGAAGAAGAGGAGAGAGAGAGAGAGAGAGAGAGAGAGAGAGAGAGAGAGAGAGAGAGAGAGAGAGAGAGAGAGAGAGAGAGACGAACCTATCATCTTTAACACTTTGGGCGACGAGCCAACACCCACCTCTGCGATTTTGACGGAGAGAGAGAGAGAGAGAGAGAGAGAGAGAGAGAGAGAGAGAGAGAGAGAGAGAGAGAGAGAGGGCATAGCATATATTTCATCCTTCCATCACATTGTTAAACGTCTCACTCGTAACTCCTCCTCCTCCTCCTCCTCCCTTTCTAACCTCCCCACACCCTCCCGCTCGTCTCTTCTTCTCTGCCCTTTAACTTTCTTCTCTCCTCCTCCTCCTCCTCCTCCTCCTCCTCCACCTCCTCCTATTCCTCCTTCTCCTGCTCCTCCTCCTCCTCCTCATCCTCCTCCGTTTCTCTCCTGCATACTCCAGTGGGGAAGGTTCAGGGAGGTCTCTCTCTCTCTCTCTCTCTCTCTCTCTCTCTCTCTCTCTCTCTCTCTCTCTCTCTCTCTCTCTCTAGTAGCTACAGATATGAAGCGGTCACTTGATACCACACTGTTTACAGAGAGAGAGAGAGAGAGAGAGAGAGAGAGAGAGAGAGAGAGAGAGAGAGAGAGAGAGAGAGAGAGAGAGAGAGAGAGAGGCACCACTTGCTAGCCACACCAGTTCTCCTGAAGGCACTGGTGGAGGGAAGAAGGAAGGTGGGAGAATGGAAGGGCAGGGATAGGAGGAGAAGGTAGAGGAGAGGGAGGAGTAGGAGGAGGAGGAGGAGGTGGAGGAGGAGGAGGAGGAGGAGGAGCAACAGCAGCAGCAGCCCCCCACAACACGCTCACCGTTCAATAAGGGAATCCCGAAGCCACCACCGCCGCTGGGAGGGCCGCTTGGCACCCTGGCACGGCACTGTCACCACCACCATCACCATTATCACCACCACCACTATCACCTGGCACCACCGCCGTCACCATCACTCCCACCACTGGCACTGTACGGTCCTCGGGTCGGGGCTGTGGCACTCCCCTCTGACACCGCCGCTGGCCCCGTGTCCTTCCGCAGGGGTATAGGGGTCGGCAGTGGTGTGGCCGCCCCGCACTAGCCGCTACACTCACGCTTTGGCACTGTTACTTACGCTGCAATGCTTTTGGACAGTGGCCATCGCTCCATAGTGGCCTGGTACTTCATGTTCTCGATCTGCTTCTTTAGTTGCTCCTTGTCCATGTTAGCTAGCACTGAGGGATCCATGATGCTGCACCTCTATATATAGACTCGCCTCTTGCCGCCACGCCCACTTGATGTGACGTCACTGCAATGAGATGTGGAGATTGGTCGGTTAGATGAGGCTGTCACTGCTCTTGCCGTTTCCAACTTTCCATTATCGATTGCAGTAACATTTCACCGAGTGTCAGCCTGAGCCTCACACTCGTCCTGCCTCATCACGGGATCGATTCACCAAGATTAGGCTCTCACCACTCACGCCCAGCCCACTCACCTCTCCGCTCCCCATGTCCAGCCCCGCGCGGCTGCCTGCCTGCCCCGCCCGGAGTCACCTCAGCAGCAGGCAGGCAGGCAGCCAGGCAGGCAGGCACGGGGGCCACACGAGGCAGGCCCATCGTGCTTGCCTGCCCGCCGCGGCCTTCCTTGCCCCTACCTCCCAGCCATCAGGACGTTAATTAATGTGGCACACACACACACACACACACACACACACACACACACACACACACACACACACACACACACACACACACACGGAGTTATAAACATCATACACACTGCCTTTGAATATTCCTACTCTTGGATTAAAAGAAATGTGAAAATAATGCATCCCTGGAATAGTAAAAAAAAAAATAAATAAATAAAATAGATAAAAATAAATAAGTAAATAAAAAAATAATAATAATAATAATTCATCTGTCTGTGTACTTAAATACCACACGCACGCGATGACCCAGACAAATAATAATAATAATAATAATAATAATAATAATAATAATAATAATAATAATAATAATAATAATAATAATAATAACAACAACAACAACAACAACAACAACAACAACAACAACAGACACATGGCACGGAGCAGAGGGTGAGTCAGGCAGGAGCAAAGGGACCAATTAGCGGGTGGAATCAAGGCAGGCCGGGTCCCTAATCGCACACACAGCCCGGAACGTGACGTGACATGACAGGCGCGGCGAGAGTCACGTTTCGGGAGTGGGAGGGTCGGGCCTTGCTAACAGGTGGCTCATGCACTGCCCTCTGCGCTCTGCTGGGGAATGGAGCGAAGATCAAGGAAGTTTTTATTATTTCTCTTTATTTACTTTTTTGTTGGAATTTTCTTCATTCCTCATTTATTGGTCTGTCGGTTTCTCCGGTTTCTTTTTCTATTTATCTACTATCTATCTACCTATGTATTCATTTTCCTATATACCCCCTACTTAACTACCTGTCTATCTGCTTATCTTTCTAACTATTTGTCTATCTATCTACCTGTCTATCTATCTACCTTTATCTCTCTATTAATGTATGTATGTATCTATCTGTCTTTCTGTCTGTCTGTCTATCTGTCTGTTTGTCTGTCTATCTATGTCTGTCTATTTACCTATCTGTCTATCTAAATCTTACCGGATATTTTACGCATTAACTGGTCATTTTACGCAGCTGATTAATGTCAGTCATTCAGTCAGTCATTCAGTCAGTCAGTCAGTCAGTTACTCAATCAGTCAGTCAATTAAATGGTATGTAAAATAGCAAGTCAGTAAGTAATTTATTCATCAGTTCATTTATCTATTCAGTCTGTTATTCAGTCATCCTCATACTCATTTAGCCAAGCAGTCATTTAGTCAGTCAATTAGTTAGTTTGTCAAATAGCCATCCAGCAAGTTAGTCATCCATTCACTCAATCAGTCAGTCAATCCATCATCCTGACATTCATTTAGCCAACCAGTCAATCAGTGAGTCAGTCAGTCAGTCATGTGAGCATTGACGTGACAGTACTTTTTTTGCCTCTGTCTTCCCGTTCACTTTCTAAGATAAAAGGGGAAACAAAAAATAAAAGCTGCGATTCACGTGTAGGTTTCTCAAGTCTTATCTCTTATCATATCCCTGTAATCTCTTCCCAGCCGCGCCTCACCTCGGCTAATGTTCGCTTCATTGTTACCGGGAACTCAGATTATCGCTCGTGGTAGATCCCAGACGCCTTTCAGCTAATCAAGTTTTGGTCTTTTTTACAACTAGATGATAGAGAGGCGGTTTGGAATTCCATTATATGTGATCGGGAAATTTTGAGCCAAATCTGTCTGTCAATCGCTCTGCCAACCTACCTAGTTACCTGTCTATCTATATTTCATCAGTCTATCAATTTATCTATATTTTTACGTGAAAAGGAGTAGACAAAGGACAAAAAAAGATATATAAAAAAAAGAAAAAACCTGCAAAGCTTCCACATATTTCGACTGTATAAAAAAAAAATAGACAAAAAAATGAAGTATTAAAGTGTCTAGCCACGTTCACTAATATGGATACTTGGAAACATAAACACGTACATTCTAAACAAGCTTTTTGGTGACACAGAGGTAATATAGACGTGCTATTTACAGTCACTAATCCCTTATCATTAGTCTGTGTCACTTCCTTTTATGTAACTGAGTATTAGAGAGAGAGAGAGAGAGAGAGAGAGAGAGAGAGAGAGAGAGAGAGAGAGAGAGAGAGAGAGAGAGAGAGAGAGAGGGGGGGAGGGACGGGGAAGGGAACTGTCTGGGTTGTTAGTTAGCTTGTTGGGCAGTGAGTTTATAGTCAGTTTCAGCTAGAAAGTTGGGTAATGAAGTTAAGTGCATGAATGCTGAGTTAGTTGGAGTTACTGTTATTGTTATTTTTTTTTTCAGTTAGATGGGTAGTTAATTTCGTATATTGTTTCTCTCTCTCTCTCTCTCTCTCTCTCTCTCTCTCTCTCTCTCTCTCTCTCTCTCTCTCTCTCTCTCTCTCTCTCTCTCTCTCTCTCATGTTGCGAAGTTGTCCTAGTGACAAACAAGAGCTTCTGTTGTCCCTTTTAAAAAGTCTGTCTGTGTGTGTGTGTGTGTGTGTGTGTGTGTGTGTGTGTGTGTGTGTGTGTGTGTGTGTGTGTGTGTGAGAGAGTACGTGACCACGTAGCAACACACACACACACACACACACACACACACACACACACACACACACACACACACACACACACGGGGCTTGTTGCAACATTCACGTTAATTATAACTTTT
>NC_087159.1:7442500-7462500 GCF_035594125.1 Scylla paramamosain
TAGGTTAGCTTAGGTTATGTTATGTTAGGTTGAGTTCGCGTGGTCGGTTAGGTTAGATTGGATTAAATAATGTTAGGTTAAGTTAAGTTGCCATGCGCGGCTCTTCACCTGGCTGTCACACATACGCTTTAAAAGATTATAATGATGACCTCTCCGGGAATTAGTTAATTAATCCTGAGTGAGTCAGAGGCCAGGCATGCTTTAATGCAATTTCCCAAAATGATTACCTCCACCACCACCACCACCACCACCACCACCACCACCACCACCACCGGACCACGTGACTCACACACAAAATTGAGAAACTGCTGAAGCGGACGGACTGTGAGATATCTCCTCCCCAACATTTCATCTTTTATATATTTTACCAGGCAACAGACATCAGGGAAAAAAAATAAATGGAAGAAAGAAATGAAATAAAAATTCAAACAAAATATAAAATATATAAATGAAATAATAAATAAATGAATAACAAGTAAATTAATAAATAAGAAAATAAAAAAAATGGAACAAAATGAAATCAAATTAAAATAAAACACGAAATTAAATAAAAAGAAAAAAAAACGCTCATTTCTCTCTTCCCCCTAAAAAGAGAGAGAGAGAGAGAGAGAGAGAGAGAGAGAGAGAGAGAGAGAGAGAGAGAGAGAGAGAGAGAGTGAGAGAGAGAAAATAGGACAAAATATTAGTTTCAAAGACGTTGGGCAATATAATTTTGGATGTGCCTTGCTACTCCCCTCCTGAAGCCCTCCAAGTCGTGGGAATGGAGGTAACACTTAATCAGACAGAGTTCACAGAGTTCCAGAATTTACCATTGAAAGGAATGAAAGAGTGAGGATACTGGTTAACTCTCGCACTAGTGGGGTTGGCAGAATCAAGGTGAGGAGAAGCGATAAAAAGAAAAATAAAGAAGTTAAAAGGAAAAAGAAAAGAAAAAAATGAAAGAAACCAGCAACATTAGTAAATGAAAATAAAAAGGGAAAACAATGAAAGAAAGAACTGTAAGATTAATTATTTTACGAATTAATCTTGAAAAGTTAATCGGACAGACAGAGAGAGAGAGAGAGAGAGAGAGAGAGAGAGAGAGAGAGAGAGAGAGAGAGAGAGAGAGAGAGGTGGACGGCAGGCGAAACCGAGATTGTTATTAATCTATTATCTCTCTCTCTCTCTCTCTCTCTCTCTCTCTCTCTCTCTCTCTCTCTCTCTCTCTCTCTCTCTCTCTCTCTCTCTCTCTATATATATATATATATATATATATATGCATATATTATCTATCTATCTGTCATACACACACACACACACACACACACACACACACACACACACACACACACACACACACACACACACACACACACACACACACACACACACACACACACACAGAGAGCAGGCAAAAGCACTACTAGAAGACACTTGTGGGCGTTCCCTGGTGACACGGGCGTGGTGGTGTGGACGTGACAAGGGGGGATGGGCGTGGAGGGGGCGGGTGCGGTGGCAGAGGGCGGGGCTCAGTGTTTGCGAATCCTTAGTAATGTTGCCCTGACTGTCTGTGTGTTCGTCTGTCTATCTTAGTTGACGGAATGTTGGGAGGAATGCTCTCTCTCTCTCTCTCTCTCTCTCTCTCTCTCTCTCTCTCTCTCTCTCTCTCTCTCTCTCTCTCTCTCTCTCTCTCTCTCTCTCTCTCTCTCTCTCTCTCTCTCTCTCTCTCTCTCAAGACCTTTCTCTCGGGATGTTTTGTCGGCCGTACTGATTCATATGAACTTTTAGCCTGCTCCAGTCTCCCTCCTGTCCGGCAGACTTACGCATGACTAGATATCTGTCGCTTTGTCAGTGTACGTAGCTTATCTGTCTATCTGTCTGTCTTTCTGTCTGTCTGTCGGGGAGTTATACTAGTGTTTCTGTTTGTGTGTGTGTGTGTGTGTGTGTGTGTGTGTGTGTGTGTGTGTGTGTGTGTGTGTGTGTTTAGAGAGGCTCATCGACTTTAGAACTCCTCCTCCTCCTCCTCCTCCTCCTCCTCCTCCTCCTTCTCCTCCTCCTCCCTGCTACTGTTACTGCTGCTGTTCGTTCACCCACGGCCTCTTCCTCCTTCCACCTGTCTCCTTTAGCTTCCTCTCTCTCTCTCTCTCTCTCTCTCTCTCTCTCTCTCTCTCTCTCTCTCTCTCTCTCTCTCTCTCTCTCTCTCTCTCTCTGATGTCACTCCCTTTTCCTTCCCTTTCGTAAGTTTCTTTTCCTGTCAGTCCTCCCTAACAATGGAGGCAGGATGTCCCAAACTAACCTAACTTAACCTGACCTAACATTTCGTAACCTTCTTAAGACTCTCCCTCCCTTAAGGTCATTAGGAGGTCAGATCATTTTAGGTCACTCACGGCAGTATAATTAGGTTACATACATATGAGTACATACATACGTACACACATGCATGCATACATACATACATACATACATACATACATACATACATACATACATCGGCCATATCCGTCCATGTATACTACTGCTCTTATACATGGAGAGCGTCGACCACAGAGTTACACACACACACACACACACACACACACACACACACACACACACACACACACACACACACACACACACACACACACACACACACACACACACACACACACACACACACACACACTCTCTCTCTCTCTCTCTCTCTCTCTCTCTCTCTCTCTCTCTCTCTCTCTCTCTCTCTCTCTCTCTCTCTCTCTCTCTCTCTCTCTCTCTCTCTCTCTCTCTCTCTCTCTCTCTCTCTCTCTCTCTCAGCTTTCCTAAACAAGCAGGAATCAAAAGCTTTTCCTCTCATGGACTTCTCTCCTCTCACAGACTGTCTTGGTTTTCTTACTCACCGCCGTAATGTTGCATCTATTACTATTTTAACCGTTATTTCCATGGTTAACTACTCTTCTACTACTCTACTATCCTAACTACATGCCTCCCCCTTCTTGCTCTCGGCCGCACTGTACAAGACTTCCTGCTTAATCTGATCCCTATTCTGTTCAGCTTCCTAATGCAAGAGCTAACAAGTAACTTCGCTCTTTCACGCTTTCATCTTATTTTGCTGGTAATCTCTGGGACTCTTACTGCTTCTGTATTTTTTTTCTGCCTACGACCTGAGGTGTTTCAAGAGAGGAGCAGCAACACACCTCGGAAGCTGAACTGATTGGCTCTTTTGTTTCTTCCCCCCCCTTTATTTTTTTGAGAGGGATTTTAAGCGTTATTATTATTATTGTTATTATTTATTATTATTATTATTATTATTTTTATTATTATTATTATTATTATTATTATTATTATTATTATTATTATTATTATTATTATTATTATTATTTTGTTTTATTTTATTTCATTTATATATTAATTAGTTAATTGATTTATTAATTTATTTATTTTTTGCTCTTCGCCTGTCTCTCTTACATAATAAAAATACGTACATACATACATAAATACAGTACATGCATTACCTGAAATGTGTGTGTGTGTGTGTGTGTGTGTGTGTGTGTGTGTGTGTGTGTGTGTGTGTGTGTGTGTGTGTGTGTGTGCTTAAAGGTATTGGCTTGGCTAGAACACCTGCCTGGAATGACGTCATGGAAGCTGGAGAGAGAGAGAGAGAGAGAGAGAGAGAGAGAGAGAGAGAGAGAGAGAGAGAGAGAGAGAGAGAGAGAGAGAGAGAGACGAAATTATATTAAATTATCAGATATTGTAGTGATTCGTATTAGAATACAAATCCCCGTTTTGTTTGCGTGTCGTGTGCAGGAATGAAGGGCGGGAGGGTGTGGGCGGGGGCTGGGAACTCCTCCGGTTGTCAGTTTTTGTATTCATATCCAACAGGAGAGAGGAAGGCTGTTTTCTCGAGGAACAGAAACACGCAGGAAAAAAAAAAAAATACATATATAAAAAGAAAACTAGAACCACCAATAAAGTGATACGGTAAAAGGTAAAAATGATGATAGTGATTATAGTAGTAATTGTATGTAAAAATATTTATTATTACTATTTTTTTTATCCGGTATTGTTTCACTTTGTTGGTTGTTTTCGTTTCTTCTTTTTTTCGAGTATTCATTTATCTGTTTATCTATTTATCTATTTATTTATTTATTTATTTATTTATTTATTGAGTGTCTCTGCTCCTCGATCGGGTTTTCAGATGGAGGAGAGTGAACGTTTGTACATGTAACTCCCGGAAGCCACACAAGCGTGGTGGGAAGGCTCATGCGATTACTTAGAACGCTACACGGAATCACACTGGACAATATTATGGAATGGGTCTGGAATTTATGAAGAATTACTTTGAAATTATATATTTTCTCCTCATATACAAGTAATTTCATCGTACAAAGAATGACGTACAGATAAATTATGCTAGGAGTAACTTTACGTAACCTTCATAAGCCACACAGTTACTGAGGAGGTTAACGTGATTACTTGGAACGTAACAGAATCAAGAGAACGTGTGCAATATAGGGAAAAGATAATTTTTAAGCAGAATTATTTGTAAATTACGTAATAATACCACTTACATATATAATAATTTCAGTACGGATTATGATATGAAAGTTTAGTTATGGAAAATTGTACGAAGTATAGAAAAACATTAATAGTATTTACGCAGAATTACATCGAAATTGTATAGGAATACTGCTTAAATTTATATCAGTTTCAGTAGGAATAGTCACACACAAGTTTAGTCACAGAGAACTGTAACGAGGAAGAGAGCCTGGAGCGCCGCACGGACTAACATATAAAGGCACATGGGTGTGGACACTGGTGAGGCTTCCTTCCCTCAGCCTGGTGTCTGTTTGTGAGTGTATGTGTGTAGAGGTAAGGCTAGGCTTCCGTATTCACCAGTGATGCAGCAAAGATCGCCAAGGAAAATACAGCAGACTGCGCCGCGTAATAAAATTCCATATCTCGGTATCCTCAGTAACCAGTAGAAATAGAAAACGTGTTAATTTGGAGTAAGAAGGACACAGCAATGATCCAGTCTGCATGCCAGCCTTGCGTTGCCTCGACCTTCTTGTTGAATCATATTTAGTTTTTTTTGCCGGTAACTTTTGGTAGAGAGAAAATCTATGTAATTTAGCAGCACTCACGATTGTGCGTGATGGAAGGTGAAAGGAGAACGACTGCATGAAAATGACGTGGTCTCGTGATCCCTGGAAGAGGATGTGAGCCCACTTGTCAGTTGGAGTGCAGGACAATGTAGGAAGTAGCCTGCATCTGCTGTGGTCTCAGGACTAGTAGATGCAAGACAGGGAACAGTCTCATTGTGAAGGAGCAGAGGTAAACCAGAGTATGCTGTCGGTTCTTGCTGTGGACTTGTGTGGCCAGCTGTGTTGTACCTGGGCTCCTGGGCTTTAGTATTATGGACCATGAGACTATTCCTTTCCACCGCTTGCCGACGGGGCTAAAGTGTACATGATGTGTGTGTGTGTGTGTGTGTGTGTGTGTGTGTGTGTGTGTGTGTGTGTGTGTGTGTGTGTGTGTTGTCTGGGTCAGCACGTGTGGGATTGTCGGCTTGGTATATAGATTGATAGATACTAGCTGTCTTTCAACAAGGACACAACTAGGACAGAGTTCGGAGACAATTTACGTGCCAAAACTGCTTTGCTTTGTCTTGCTTATTGAAATATGTTTAATTTTATATAGTAACTTTCGGTAGAGAAGGAATCTCTGCCGAAAGTTTTTTTTTTACCCAAATTCGGTTTCATTGGTGTACTCTCAGCTTTCTATTTTGCCGCGCACGCTCCATATGTTGTAAATTCCCCCCTCCCCACCGCCAACTACTCCAGCTACATTATTTGTCTGAGCAATTCCCTTCCATGATAGACATGATAGATTGAGTAAGATTGCGTTGATTGGGTTATATTATGTTACGTTAGACACATTGAGAGAGAGAGAGAGAGAGAGAGAGAGAGAGAGAGAGAGAGAGAGAGAGAGAGAGAGAGAGAGAGAGAGAGAAAAGGAGTATATATTTTGACGCTCGGTAAATTTCTGTACAACGAATAAAGTAGATAGATTGAGAGAGAGAGAGAGAGAGAGAGAGAGAGAGAGAGAGAGAGAGAGAGAGAGAGAGAGAGAGAGAGAGAGAGAGAGAGAGAGAGAGAGAGCAACTCACCTATAAGTGTTAAGCACCACGACGTTGACAACACAGTCGTTGAAATCCAACTAATGTCTTTCCCCTTGGCGCGTCGCTCCCCACGCCCCCCTCGTCCCCCCACCTCGCTGCTCCCCTCGCCTCCTTGCCCCTAACCCCACACTCACCGAGCATAACACCCACACGCTCAAGGTACACACACACACACACACACACACACACACACACACACACACACACACACACACACACACACACACACACACACACACACACACACACACACAACACACACACACACAAACAGGACACACACACACACACTTTCCATCTTAAGTTAGGTTAGATTAGATTAGGTTGATAAGAGTACCTTGTGTGTGTGTGTGTGTGTGTGTGAGTGTGTGTGTGTGTGTGTGTGTGTGTGTGTGTGTGTGTGTGTGTGTGTGTGTGCAAGGCCCTGGCAGGAGCATAGCAGGAAGTGTGAGAGGAAGAAGATGAAGAGTGTGAGGGTGAGTGAAGGGATGAGGGGGATGAGGAGGGAGGTGAGGGGAGGTGAGGGGAGTTGTGGCCCTCACCTGTCTGGCTTCACGACACCTGCCTCACCTGAGTGACCCGCCTGCCCTCCTCCTTGGGTCGGTCTGGGAGAGATGGGGGAAGGGGGAAGAGGAAGGGATGGGAGAAGGAAGGAGGGAGGAGGTGAGAGAGTGAAATGCTAGGAAGGTTCTCTCTCTCTCTCTCTCTCTCTCTCTCTCCTCCTCTCTCCTCTCTCTCTCTCCTCTCTCTCTCTCTCTCTCTCTCTCTCTCTCTCCTCATCTCTCTCTCTCTCTCTCTCTCTCTCTCTCTCCTCTCTCTGATATAGATTAGTTGTTCAGATTTCTTATGTTAATTAGTCAGTCAGTTCAGTCAGTCAGCCAGTCATTTAGTTAGTCATTCTGTCAGTCACCATGTTAGTCAGTCAAGTCACAGGATTTACAAGACAATCAAGGCTGATTGAAGTTCCAGTGGGGCCTTGGTGATCACTTCTGGCCTAATTAGTACCGTGGGGAACTCGCGTTTGCCTGAGTGTCCTGCCAGGATTCCATTACCGCTGAAGATAGCACATGGCCAGATTTCCTTGCCTTCAGGTCTCTCTCCAACTTTGAATAATTCTTTTGGCCCTTTTCTCTTGAGGACTGGCACCTCATTGGGGGGCTTTTTTAATACATGAATTTTGTTACCGCTGTCCAGTACACCTATTACATTAAAAAGATAATAATTTCTCAGTGTTTCCGTGATGTTTCTAAATGGATATGGTGTTTATTTTTGTTTGTGTGTCAGTCTTGTGCCTCAGGATATGAATACCGCTGTTAGACTTAGAAGTGACTTATTCATGTGTCCTCCATAAACGTTTCACTGTGTTTTCGAGAATCTTGGGTTATGCAATACTATATGTGTCATTAGAGTGTTCTGTCGATGTCTGTCTGTCTGTCTGTCTGTCTGTCTGTCTGTCTGTCTGTTTCTATCCATATAGCCAGTATTAACTATTTACTGATCTGTCTGTCTATTCATTTTTCTATAAACGGAATTAGAGAGAGAGAGAGAGAGAGAGAGAGAGAGAGAGAGAGAGAGAGAGAGAGAGAGAGAGAGAGAGAGAGAGAGAGAGACGCTAACTTTCTCAGTCAGCACTCAAGAAGCTTTACATGTCTCTCTCTCTCTCTCTCTCTCTCTCTCTCTCTCTCTCTCTCTCTCTCTCTCTCTCTCTCTCTCTCTCTCTCTCTCTCTCTCTCTCTCTCCTTCCTGGAATTTCAAGGACACGTACGTTGACCTCAAAGTGTGTGTGTGTGTGTGTGTGTGTGTGTGTGTGTGTGTGGGTGTGTGAAAACTTGTGTATCTCTCCTCAACGCCTTATGACCCCGCTGTTGTGACGCTTTCAAATAAATCAGTCTGTTAGTCAGTATCATTTACCTCAGATAATTTTTTTTCTCATACTTAGTTGTATTTCGTAAAAAAGGAAAAAGCACAGAATTTCACTTTATTATTTCAGTTTACACTCGTACACAAAAATATTATGTACACTTATTAGTAATCTGTCAAAAACAGCATATGATATTCTTACAGTGGTTGCTTAAACAAAGAGCAGTGTACCTTGAGTCCTCAGGCGCCACTAGGCCATCACATAGTAGGCAACATGAAACAAGAGAAATAACTTAGCGAAGAGTCTCATTTGTAAAGGTTGGGAGGCAAAGCAATCTTAATCATATCTCATTTTTGTTTTGCCGTTAAAGAAATCTTCATTGTTCTCCGCAGCTGTTTAGACAAGAACCTCAAATGTTTCTCTACCTCAAGTGAAGTTTCATGTCAATTGCCAGGTATCGTCGGTGCATGAAAGATATCATGGTCCACCAGCAAAAAATTCAAGCAAGGCCCTCCTCAGACGGCCACTGACTCACGGTGTTGCAGGTTTCAAAGGCACAGGACTTGCTACTTAAACTTTCGGATGTTCACGGAATAGTGCAGTGCTTCATGATTCCGTTGTTTTAAGAATTGGGTAGAATGCAAAACAAAAAGAAATCCAGTCTATAGGCGTGGGGATACAGAAAGTTAACATTCTATCCTTCTCCTTATTGTGTCCCCCTGTCCTCTCCGTTGGGCTCTTCCGGTATATATATATATATATATATATATATATATATATATATATATATATATATATATATATATATATATATATATATATATATATATATATTGCTCTTCTGATTTTGCTGACTGCATGCCTTTATCCTCTTCCGCGGAGTCTTGCTCAAGACTCTATGTTGTCCTTGGCTAGAGCCCGTTTTACGTGTGGGCGTGAAGGAGCTCTGTCTGTGGGCGTGAAGTCAGAGAGAGCTCAGTCTGTGGGCTTGAAAGGAACGGGGAGCTCAGTCTGTATTGTCGGAGTGAAGTGGGGATGAAGGGACTCCCACAACATCGCCGCGGCTACCTGATGTCGCCTCGTCCCGCCCCGCATTTGCACCCGCTGCCTCATCCTCGCCGCGGTGTGGTGAGCAGTGCTCCACTCTGCCCAGCACGTGACGCTCCGAAGTGTGCATGATGATAAGTCGCTCCTCCATTCCTGGCGGGGAGATGACCCGGTGAATATTGTGTTGTTGTTGTTGTTGTTGTTGTTACTATTATTATTATTATTATTATTATTATTATTATTATTATTATTATTATTATTATAACCTACTATAAATACTACTGCTGTTGATGCTGCTGCTACCATCATCACAATCATTATTGTCACCATTCTCTCTCTCTCTCTCTCTCTCTCTCTCTCTCTCTCTCTCTCTCTCTCTCTCTCTCTCTCTCTCTCTCTCTCTCTCTCTCTCTCTCTCTCTCTCTCTCTTTCACACCACCACCACCACCACCACCACCTACTCGTCTCGTCACCTTCAGCCATCCCTCCTTCACGCATCGTCGTCCGTCCACGTCTTCTAAAACTTTCCTCTTCATCCCTTGCCTCGCCTACGTCACTGCCCACAATAATATGCATCTCCATCTCGTCCTCGTCCTCGTCCTCGTCCTCGTCCTGCGGCGCGCCACTCTGCAGGTTGCCGTGCAATCTTAGGGCAGCTCCCAGCAACACCCTGATGGCGGGTTGGCAGCCTGGGTCCAGCCGCCGCCGTCGTAGCTTATGTCGCTTGGTTGGCGTGTTTGGAGGCACGATTAAGGGCGCTTCCTCGGGCAGCACGAACTTCAGGGCCAGCTAGGGACAGGGCAGGGGTTAATAAGGGCTGTGGGATGTGGTAAGGGAGCAAAATCACGAGTCCTTTGTCACTTGTATAGACTAGCAGAAATAGACTCAGTGATATGTTTGTTTGCGTCGAGTCAAGAGCTTTAAAATAAGATAAGGTCATGGATAATAGTAGGAGTAACAGGTGTATAGAGGAATGTTTTATACAGGGACTACCACGTACAGGTTAAGTGGCTTCCTGCAGCTTTCTTCATGTTCTCATCTTGTAGTTACTGTTGTAAATGTTGACTTAGTTACCAGAGAAAATGGAGCGTTAGGAGGTGTACTAGTGTACTTGTGTAATGCTGAAGTGATCTGATGAAAAAAAAAATCTTTGGAGTCTTCTTTGTACGCGGTGTTATATTTAATATGAAAATGTTAATGTCTGCCGTTCAGAGATTCCTACACGTCAGATAAGGGGATTTTTGTTATACTCAGATTGTTTGTGTCTATCAGAGTGCAGGTTGCTTGTTGTGGGGGATACTTCTTCATTTTACAATATAAAAAGAAATCTCCATTTGGCTGAGAAACAGCGGAAATATTCTCGTCTGACCATTGATGGAATGCATCTTACCGAAAATTCACGTCCGTATAATCTGTATAGAAAATCTGATGACGCTCCAGTCAGCCTGAGGTGGCCTTACCCGTCTGTAGTGGGTCGTGACCACCAGGAAGAAGTGAATGCCCCACGCTAGCTGGATGAGGGAGACCATGCTGCGCAGAGAGGGTGTACGGGGCAGCGTGGTCGCCACCCACGCCACCAGCATGGCCAGGCTCACCACGCTGCACGCCAGCCACGGCACCAGTAACCACTTGTTTTCCTGCAGGACAAGGTGATGGCGCTGCAGTCTCTCTCTCTCTCTCTCTCTCTCTCTCTCTCTCTCTCTCTCTCTCTCTCTCTCTCTCTCTCTCTCTCTCTTGACACTTAGCTTTCCTTGACTGGTTCAAGACGCACCACCCTGTCCTCAAACTCACCCACACCACCCACCTTCCTTGCGCCATGTAGCAGAAGGACGCTCGCCATCCACTGTGCGGCGTTGATGCTGCCCGATGCCAGACTCAGCTTAGTGTCTGTGGCCGAGAAAAAAGAACATTCGAACAAAATGTCACATGGAAATTAGAAGATTTATGCCCTGAATATAAGCCAGTCTCATGAAAAAGCTTCTCGTGAAAAAAGTGGTTTGTAATGATTGTAATGAAGCAAACCTCGTTACTACTGACGGATTGAGTAGAAAAGGTAATAAAATACAGCCAACAGAACACAGTAAAACGAGCACAACTGACTGAGGGTGTGGTCAAGGCAGTTTTCGCAGTAATGTTCCGGGAGGTGAGCTGATATGAAGTCCAGCAAGATAGCCACGGTGCCCCATATCTGCCAAGGAGCGAGCAGGAGGCAGTCAGTGATCGAGGCACGGGGGTGAAGATCGAGGGATGAGGATCAGACGAAGAGGAAAGCAGTAAACAGGACAACGATCGGGATGTCACATATCAAGTTATACGAATAATTATGGTGATATGCAGTACACATGACTAGCGACAGTATTGTGAAGTGATAAACAATGAAGAGGGCGTGTGATAAACTGGACGATAAGACCGTGAAGAAGAGACATTAATAGGATGAAGGAAAATACAGGAAGATACAAGGCAAGAGTAAGAACAAGAGGTTTAGGTTAATTTAGGTTAGAGCAACAAGGAGAAAAATGGAAGAGAGGTTGTTGATAGGAATGAAGACTTTGGAGGTGCAAGGACTCACCACGCCCACTGCTCCGATCCACCAACACGCCTCGTCAGCCTCCACGCAGAAGCAGCACGTCAGGGAGTAGCACCCGGTAGCCTTAGAGTAGCGGCACCCCATTCTGCAGCCACCACCACCACCACCACCACGACAGTAGTTATACCACTACCACCATCACGTCACTGTGGCTCGTATTCAGAAACGCTTTGCTTTCTCACCATGATTGTTTTTCAAAGGCCACAGAGATAATCTTGCCGGATTCTCAAGTCTATCTTGTGTTAATGATATGGAAAGGTTGTTAATCTCTCAGTAGAGCCATAAAAAACATCCTTGAAAACCCGTATAACTTCAACTAGAGCCTTTTGAAAGTAGTGGAGGTGTGATGCGATGTTTCACCGTCTTCCCCGTCATGCTCGAGCTCACCACTAGCGCTATCACCACTGCACGCACTCAATCACGCGGAAAGAAGACGTCTACTGCAGCAATAAGACTGTCAACTACTGACACACACACACACACACACACACACACATACAGGCACGCACGCAGCAGAGAATCCTTATCTGTTTGTTTCTAAAGTGACTTCCTTTCATCCACAACCCCCCCTTCCTCTCCACTCCTCCTTTCTATCCCCCCTTTAACCCCTATCCGTTGTCTCTCTCTCTCTCTCTCTCTCTCTCTCTCTCTCTCTCTCTCTCTCTCTCTCTCTCTCTCTCTCTCTCTCTCTCTCTCTCTCTCTCTCTCTCTCTCTCTCTCTCTCTCTCTCGCCACCAGCCATCCCACCCATCTTCCCTTCTCGTCTTTGCTCCATTCCATTGCATCGAGGGCAAGGACGCTTCCCTCTCCAGAATGTTAATGAATTCTAAGGAAGTAAGGTTCAGAATAACTCGCGAAATCAGGCTTATTCATTATATTGTTCTCCAGTTCCTTAAGTAGATTAGGAACAGAATGTGCAGCATACACAAAATACACGACCATGAATGACACACACACACACACACACACACACACACACACACACACACACACACACACACACACATAAAAAATCCCAGAGGTGACCAGCCCCTAGTGGAGTTTGAGCCTATATCAGCCATTGCCCCCAACACAGACTTGGCCCCTTTACCACCGAGCCACGAGGCAGTCTCTCTCTCTCTCTCTCTCTCTCACACACACACACACACACACACACACACACACACACACACACACACACACACACACACACACACACACACACACACACACACACACACACCTTGATATATACTTAAAGTTACTAACAGTCTCATATTTTGTTCATTTTTCCATAATTTTCTTCCTTTATCATGCTTGAAAAACAGAGGTTATATTCATGTCCTTCATTATAACTCGATAACAACAGGAAGTCCGTCAATCCACAGATGACATGACTGTTCGCTGCAACTTCCTCCACAACTTCATCCTGCTCGCTGCCACTCCTCGACCTTACATCATGGTCAGGATCTCCTCAAGGGGCTTGCGCTTGAGGTCCGGCACCGTGGCGTCCGTGGTGGGGTAGCCCAGAGGCAGTAGCAGCAACAGCTTCTCGTGGGACGGGCGGTTCAGGATGGAGCGTAGTGCGGGGCCGCAGTTGAGGGGCGTGGAGGTGAGGGTGACGAGGCCCGCGTTCTAGGGTGTGAGGAAAGCTGTGTTAGGCTGTAGTAGGTACTTAGTGCTTATTTCAGTTAACCATTTTTGCTGCTGTGGTAGTTCTTAATATTTAGAGCACTGGAAAAAAAAGTTACCGCATGGACACACAAAAAAGACAGTAGAAAGTTAATGTTGTCGTTTCTTTGGTACAAGACTACTAATTTAAGGAACAGTAATTTTAAAACGTTTCCAAAATGTTGTAGGTGATAATGGAAGAGTATTGGGCAGCGGTGGAAGGGTTAAATTTAAATTGTGCAACCTTTTGTGTAACCTTAGTCCGTGTTTTGCAACGCCCTGATATAGAACGACTATTTTCAAAAAGAAAGTTGGTTAATCCGGTTTTCATGTGTCTTTTCTAATAATGTTAACGAATCCTTGTCTAGCCATCACTAACCTTCTTGAAACATTCCTGAAAATCCTAATAAACTCCACTACAGCCTATATAAAGTAGTCAAGATGAAACGTTTTAGGTGGTTAGTTTATCTTATTTGAATGTGTATGTCTATTGCTTTACTTGTGTTTACGGTCAGCATGTGGCGAGAGTGTTTTTCTCTTCCATGTGTTAGTGCAGTGCCCCTTTCCCTTGCTAGTGCTCCTCTCATTCTACACATAACCTTGCTCCATCCTTCTCGTCACTCGTTTTTCCTCATTCTCATTTCTGCTTTCCTTACCGGCTACCTACCAATGCCTTGCCTCATTTGTTTCTCTCTCTCTCTCTCTCTCTCTCTCTCTCTCTCTCTCTCTCTCTCTCTCTCTCTCTCTCTCTCTCTCTCTCTCTCTCTCTCTCTCTCTCTCTCACCCGCTTCCAGCTCTCCCTCCCTACCTGTATGGCAGCCAGCAGGATGCCACACGAGATGGACGTGGAGATTTCATGGTAGTAGTGGTTAACCTTACGTCCGTCGGGGAGCGGTGAGTGTGGTTGCTTGAAGATAAGCAGGATCCACGGCGCCTCCGTCAGGTACTCCTTCCTCCACGTCGTCTTGAACGCCTTCAGGTCCGCCACCCATTGCTTGCCTGCGGGTAAAAGTTGTTGAAGACTGCGGTCATGAGGGCACAGGGAGTAATTAATGTAGATTTTCGGGAGTAAGCAAGGACACACGGATTGTAAGACTTGGCCCAGTATTCTGAAACGCTTTGCTCTCCCACCACGGCTATTTTCAAAGGTCAAAAAGATAATTAACCAGGTTCTCAAGACTGTTTCTCCTGTTAATATTGTAGAAATCTGTCACACATTGAAAAATCCGTGTAATTTCAACTAGAGCCTTTTGAAAGTAGTGGAGGTGCGGCGCAAAAATATTTCAGAATATGTTCTTTGAAAACGACACTGGAAGCAAGGTGGCATCTGCGTGAGCCTGTTCTGTGGGTGGTGGGACACAGGTGTGGGCGCGGGATGGTGCTATTTGTAAGGCTCCGGCACTCACCTGACAGGGAACGGCATTACATGCCAAAGTTGAGGTGTTCCCTGCACGATACCTACCCATCCTCTTGGTGTAATTGATCTCCTCCTCGGCCTCCACAATGGACCGGATCTGCTCCTTGAAGTCCGGGTCACTCACTGCCACGAAGGACCACGGCTCGGTGTGCGCCCCAGACGGCCCCGTGCCTGTGTGAGAGACAGACACAGTTATTCTCGCGGTGGGTGTGTGGCACAGATGTGTTTCAAATCATTAGTTTTTTGCACCACGCAATCGCCACAAGTGCCAAGGTGCCGAGTGGTGATGGAAGCCGCACCCGCCGTCAGGACCAGCTTCTCCACCAGCTCCCGCGGCACTGGATCGCGGCTGAAGAAGCGAATGGAGCGTCGGTTGTTCATCAAATGGTAAAATTCATCTGCCCTTCGCTGACTTTCCTCGATGCTCAGCCTGAAAGAAGGAAAAAAAAAAAAAAAGAATAACAAACTCGTAATAATTTCGGCATGTCTCACGCGGGGTTGGTGTCCCGGTGTGTGTGTGTGTGTGTGTGTGTGTGTGTGTGTGTGTGTGTGTGTGTGTGTGTGTGTGTGTGTGTGTGTGCGCGTGCGTGCGCGCGTGCGCGTATGAGTGCGTCACATGGTGCCCACCTGTCGTGTTGGTAGCGGATGTGCGCCACATCCTCGTCGTGGGGCGGGTCCACCAGATCTGATTGACCTTCATCGTCGCTGTCACCGACGTCACCAAATTCTGAAAAAAAAAAAAAAAAAACATTTTGTAAGGATAAGTTTAAGGTAAGCTGACCCAGCCTGCCTCTACCAGCCGCTGACATCTCAGAGAGAAAAAAATCTCTGCGTTGATCACTGCTGCAGGGCTTCCTATTGGTGCAGCAGTCAGAGGCACAAAAATTACCCCGAGTGTACATACCTGTATAGAAATAGCCGTACAAAGGCGGTCAGCAGTTAGTTTCACCTTCTGTATTTTGACAACGCAGTTTCGATGTTGTTGCAGACATCCTCAAACTGAAACCTGTGAGGACACCATCGCTGGAAAGAAATGTGGGGGCGCAAGGAGGCACCTCACCACGCCCTGCAGGTACACTGCTGCTGATGCAAGATAAGAATGATAATTATAATCAGAAATTACCTGACGCATAATCATAAGAGAACTATCAGGTGGATAAAAAAAGATAAAGGCAGAGACAAGAGCGAGGGAATTTCGAGTGTGCATGCAAGGTCAGCAAGTGGACACATCTTGGGGAGGTCTGACGAGTTTTGTTCCTCCCGTGTGTGGACTTTATCCTGGCTCTTGTCATGGAACAACACAAAAACTGATAACTCTCAATTTATAGCATTTCACTTCTCGCTGATGAATCCCATTTCCTTTCACATCCTATCATTTTGATGATTTTTTTTTTTTATCTTACTACAATTTTGTTATTACCATCACTGTTTTAATCACAGAAATAGCCGTACAAAGGCGGTCAGCAGTTAGTTTCACCTTCTGTATTTTGGCAAATCAGTTTCGATGTTGTTGCAGACATTCTCAAACTGAAACCTGTGAGGACACCATCGCTGGAAAGAAATGTGGGGGCGCAAGGGGACACCCCACCACGCCCTGCAGGTACACTGCTGCTGATGCAAGATAAGAATGATAATTATAATCAGAAATTACCTGACGCATAATCATAACAGAGAACTATCAGGTGGATAAAAAAAGATAAAGGCAGAGACAAGAGCGAGGGAATTTCGAGTGTGCATGCAAGGTCAGCAAGTGGACACATCTTGGAGAGGTCTGACGAGTTTTGTTCCTCCCGTGTGTGGACTTTATCCTGGCTCTTGTCATGGAACAGCACAAAAACTGATAACTCTCAATTTATAGCATTTCACTTCTCACTGATTAATCCTATTTCCTTTCATATCCTATCACTTTGATGTTTTTTTTTTTCTTACTACAATTTTGTACAATTTTGTTATTACCATCACTGTTTTAACCTAACGTTTTAATTGCTTTGAACATTTTGTAGTGCCGCCATATGACTGCAATGTTGCGGCGCCTTCCTTTTTAAAGTTCGTTAATCATTCAATGATAATTCTCATAATTTCAGCAGCTTTTTGATGTAATACTGCCGCCACCGCCACGCCGCCTTTTGACACGCGATCCCCGGTCGTGCGTACAGAACTGCATGGTATTAAGAGGGAAACGTCACTACAGTACTACTACTACCACTACTGCGTACTTACGAATGACTCGCTTAGCTGCAGTCTTCTTGGTGTCCTCTGCGTGACTGACGTGTAGGTTGCGGCGGCGGTACAGCAGCATGGACACCAGCACGACCAGGAAGGTAGGCAGCAACAGTGGCCAGATGTCATAGAGGAGCGGAAGAAGATAGCGCGTGGTCAGGGACATGGCGTATCTGTGTGGTGGCGAGGATGTTATTTAACGCTGACGCAATCTCGCCCCCTCCCTCTTAAATACAGGTTTCAAGACACTTATCCTGATCCTTTTTACATCTCTTTTGGGACTGGCGCCTCAGTGGCCTTTTTATTCGCTCTTTTTGTTGCCCTTGGCCAGTGCCCCTCTTACGTATAAAAAAAATAAAAAAATGGCCGCTTGGAAAACCGATGTATGCAATATGCTCACTTCGCAAAGATTTCAAGTACTGAGCGAGGAGCGTGAGTAGTGTTGTGTGGGTCGGGTCATGAGCTTTCATCAAGACTGGATGGCCGGTAATCAAGAGTCCAGCACGTGATCTATACACACACACACACACACACACACACACACACATACACACACACATACACACACACACACACACACACACACACACACACACACACAGACAGCACAATAGTATGTTTGTCTCTTTAAAAAAAAAAAAAAAAAATTCCAGCTTGCTAGCAGTTTTACGACAAGAAACCCTTAATCTTGTTAAAATAAAGCAGCGTGATTACTGGTGCGAGTGGCAAGAGTCGTGTCTTGAGGGTTGTGTGAGGGGTTCGATCCCCGGCCACTCCCTGTCATGACTCAACCCTGTAGATAAATTATCAGTTTTTGAAAGCCGCTATTAAGCTCTCAATGATGTAATGACACAAGTTACGTAGGTTTAGATAAATTTCGCTTCTCCTAGTACTTTAGCACGGTTAGGTTTGACGGGACATTCGTACTGATACGTGCAGCACAACAATTTAAAATAACTACTGCGTATACGCTTGTGTCTCTAAAGTCAAAAGTTGTCATTTTCTGATATTATTGACACTGAAATTGTACGGAAATCTTAACGTCATGCGGGACTAGTTTCATCAATCCTGAAATTATGTGTTCCGCGTGTCGAAGGTCCTGCAGAGGTTGAGGCAAGTAGAAATAACACTCGCGCACACTCACTATACGCGCACGCCAGAGGATGAACGTGGAAAAGAAGCTAATGTTAAGGGAGATGGCGGTAAGTAAATATCGAGTCGAGGTCATCTGGGTGGGACAGAGGCTGCTGCCAGCTAATGTTAAGGGAGATGGCGGTAAGTAAATATCGAGTCGAGGTCATCTGGGTGGGACAGAGGCTGCTGCCAGACGTATGTTGTGTTGGTGGTGACAGGTTGAGTCAGGTAAAGGTTAAGAGTATCAGGGTCACCTAATCCAACATACAGTACAAGATGAAATGGCCAATCTCTCTCTCTCTCTCTCTCTCTCTCTCTCTCTCTCTCTCTCTCTCTCTCTCTCTCTCTCTCTCTCTCTGTGTGTCGTGGTCTGGTAAATAGGCTGAGACAACCAACCCTTGTGTTTGTTGAGGCCAGGCGGCTTTAGTGATACCACAACCTACATCTATCTTGCTTAAGGCGCTGCTAACCTTGGCTGCCACTAGACTCCATAAATTTGTTCTGTACTTCACTGACTTCCTCACTGGGGGCCATGTGCGGGAACACATCAGCTGCTAGTACTTTTACATTCCTTGGTATATCTAAGTTTATCGTATTATAACTTTCCTGCGGCGAAGAACAGCATAAGTTGTTCATCTTTGTCCCTTAATTATAGTCGGTGTGCACTAAACTTGACTAAAGGATCCTTGATGCAGGCTACGAGTATGTAGGCTGAAACAAGTGTTGCTTTCCCGACTACTTTATCACGGTTGTGTTTGATGATCCTTGGGGCTGACGACGGCGCCACAAAAGTGAACGACGATGACAGCACTGGATTGCGTATTCGTTTATTGTGTCTCTTTAATATGAAGATTTATTATTTTTATTACTGATACTGAAATTGTACGGACAACTTGTCACATCTTGAATTACCTTTTCGTTAATCCTAATCCTGATTTTCCCGTGTACCGTTAAAATGCCACTGAAGTAGAGCAGCTAGCGCGGCTGTCTGAAACTGGAACTAAGGTGTTCGGAAAACGTGTCCACACACCCACTTGCCGCCTGAGCTACTGTGAGACTGCGACGGGCACTCCGGGCAATCGCAGCGGTGTCTGTGGTTTCCTTAGCGAGCCTCGGTCACCATTCATCCTCATCATTCCATCTAAGGCCAGATTGCTGGTCTAGATTCCATACATGATTACTAGTTTGCTTCCTCGTGGTGGAATGTGTTACTGCGGACGATAAAATTTTGATGCACCTCTGTGAAGATGTGTACTAGAGGCAAATAGAAACAAGTACAGCTGATAGCATGCAACCCCTGAACACCCGCCAGCGTACCCATTACCCCCTCACTCTTATACTGATGAATACACACACACACACACACTTATGGATGGCTGGGAGGGGGAATTGACTTCATTATAATATGAAATACTGAACACTACATTATCGACACTATCGGCAGTGCAGTCCTCACCATCGTGGTACACTACAGCATGCTTTTTTTTTTTTTTTTCAACTCTCCTCAATAAGTATTTCTTATTTTTGTACCACTGACGTGTCTATGTTCTGTACCTTAAAAAACAGTGTCGTCTTTCCTGCCTGTGTCTGTCCTTCCGTCACGCCAGTCCCTATACCTCCCCACTCCCAGCCACTCACGAGGTCCGCGGTGGACTTCTGTGCGATGATGTCATTGACCCCGAGATCTGATTTTTTTTTTTACTTGTTTTCTATTTCTTACAGTGACCGTTTTCTAGAACATATGATTGAGATACAGGGACTGCCACGTGTACGCCTAATGACTTCTCGCACCTAGCCTTATTTTCATATGTTCTTATGTCCTTATCATAGGTTCTCAAGTGTTTTTTTTCTGCAACACTGTGTACCTCAAGAGAGAGAGAGAGAGAGAGAGAGAGAGAGAGAGAGAGAGAGAGAGAGAGAGAGAGAGAGAGGGGTGGGGGAAAAGAAA
>NC_087159.1:7465000-7565000 GCF_035594125.1 Scylla paramamosain
TTATGATGGAAAGGTAATTCATTATCGTCTCTATATAGAACCAAATTTATACTTGGTTTACCTGCACGAGTAAATTACATTGGACAGAGCGTTTACCTCGTCCAAAATTCCTGCTGTGTTGAAGATACTACGTCGGTTTCTGCCCTGGCACAATTTTCTCTCTTTAATGCGTTATTCTTCCAAGTAACTCCATAACGAGGACCAGTGTGCCGTGTGTGCCTTGCTGGTAACTGTATTGCTGACCTTCCCCCCCTACTTCTCTCTCTCTCTCTCTCTCTCTCTCTCTCTCTCTCTCTCTCTCTCTCTCTCTCTCTCTCTCTCTCTCTCTCTCTCTCTCCTCTGGCAGCTTCCCTTATTTTCTAATGTTTTTACAAGCAACACAGAGGAGAATGACTAAAAATGTATGTGGAATGAGAAGTATTCCTTATGAAAGAAGACTGGAACTTTTAGATTTGCATTCCTTAGAGAGATGTTGATTAAGAAAGAATCTGATAGAGGTCTTTGAATTGTATAGGGTATATAACATAACATAACCAACATCCTCACGGTCAAAATTAGGATAGGACAAAAAAATAACCGGTTCAAGCTTGATAGAGTTAGATTAGGAAAAAAAAAAAAAAAAAAGAGAGAGATAGGAGGAAGTTGGTTCTCAAATAAAATGGTAGACGTCCTTAAGTTATCTGGAGTGACTGCAGATGCCATTACGTCTGGCTTGGGGACTGCCTGCCCAGTAACCAGGAAGGGTGGTGACTCACAGCAGCCAGGCTATTTCATTAGGGACTTCCCCGCCAGGGAGGGGAAGGGACGGGAGGAGGCAGGAGTGAAGGGGGCTTGCAGCACAGTGGTGATCACCCCATGGTTCGTCCCTCAGGTGCGTCATCCCATTACCTCACCGCCGCCATTGTGATCGCTATGGTTAACCGCGGACTTGATAGCGCCTGCCTGGACGCGGCGTGCTGCTCAGCGGGCGAGTGTGCTTGCAGCGAGCGAGCGGCGCGGAAGGTAAGTCTTCTGTTGTTCACTCTTCTGTTCAGCAATCCACATCGCCCATTTGGCCCATGCTGTGTGTGTGTGTGTGTGTGTGTGTGTGTGTGTGTGTGTGGGCAGATTGCTGTATCTGTCTGTCTATCAGTTTATCCTCCACTAAATCTACATAGCATTAACTTCTTGCATCTTTCCTCTTGTCACTCACGCACGCAACGCAGCTTTTGGCTCCCTCGTGACTCGCCTGACTTCTCCTCCTCCAGCTCAGCACCTCCCAGTCCACCTCCAGGCAGACATGGAGCGTCACACCAGCCTCGACATCCTCCTCCTTCAGCTGCTGCTCCTCCCTCTGCTCTTCAGCCGGGGTTAGTTTCAGTGGTCGCTGCTGATTTGGTTTTCAGATGTGGGATGGTTGCAGCGATAACACACCTGCTGCCTTTGTGGGTCGCGCCTCCATTGTCATCAGTTTGCTTTGTACTACTTTATCCTGGCCTGTTTTTTTTTTTTCTATCTTTGGAGCAATTGTTTCTATTGTTTTTAGATCTTCTGTGGGTTTTGTTTGTTGTTTGTGCTTTTTTTTTTCCTCTTTCATCTTCCGTTTTCTTTCATCTGCCTTTGTTTCTTTTCTTTTTCTCTTCCGTCCCTTTCCCTCTTTTTTTTTTCCTTCCTTGCATTGTTTCCTTGCCTCTTCCTTTCTTACCTTCCTCCCTTCCTCTTTTTTATCTTTCCTTCTTTCCTTTCATCCTTCTTTCCTTCCTTCTACCCTTCCGTCTTTCCTTCCTTCTTTCCTTACCTTGTCTCCTTTCCCAATCGTTTCCTCCCTTTTTCCTTTCCTGTCCTTCCTTCCTTCCTTCCTTCCTTCTTCAAATAGTTGGCTTAAAGCGCTTCAAAATACGGCCAAACACAGAAGGTAACGGTGATAGCGACCCGTGTATGCCCTGCAGTAGCACCTCTCGTAGACTTTCAGTTGAAAGTTTACTGGCGCCACCCTACAGTGCCTTGTCACTCCTCATTCCCTTTGGTGTCTTAAAGCAAAACGTTAAGGCTCAGATAGCAATGTTTGTTTGTACTGTATATAAGCATCCCTCTGGTGCGACGCAACTCTTCTACGTATTTGTGCATTTATGTTGCGCAGTGGTTATGGTTCTAATCTATCTGTATGGGACAGGATGCGCAGCGGCGGCTGGCGACAAGGAGACAGCGTGGCTTTCCTTCTCCACAGAGGAGCTTGAACTGGTGGCGAAGGATCATGAGAACGCCACCGTCTTTCTTCTGCTCAGGTGTGTGTGTGTGTGTGTGTGTGTGTGTGTGTGTGTGTGTGTGTGTGTGTGTGTGTGTATGTAGAGAGAGAGAGAGAGAGAGAGAGAGAGAGAGAGAGAGAGAGAGAGAGAGAGAGAGAGAGAGAGAGAGAGAGTCAGTCAGTCAGTCAGTCAGTCAGTCAGTCAGTCAGTCAGTCTATCATTAAAAGTCATGTTACTTATCAAAACAGTTCATATGACAACAGCTTTACACTGCACTGACACCACAGCATCAAAGCAACACACAGTCTACACACACACTCAGCCACTGACCACAGTATCATTTCGCCGCCTGCAGAGGGACGACCCAGGAGTGTTTCACCGTCAACTTCACCTACAAGCCCGCCAGCCCAAGCATCGTTCCTCTCAGTGACCTTCTCCTCTGCCCTGACCAGCTGCCGACACCACCTACCCCCTCATCTCCCCGTCCTTCCAAGGGCTGTAGAGGCTGCGAGACTGACCATGCGGAGGAAACGAGGGAAAATGGGGGAGATTTGTCCTTGCTGCCCTCATCCGCCCCTCACTCACACCCCAGTTCCTTCATGCAGCTTCTTCAGGCCTGGGCTTATAGACTGGGAGGCGGTCAGGAGTCCTCAGAGAGTGGTGAAGTAATAGCCAACGTGACCTTGGATATTGTGAGTCGCTGGGTTGGCAAAACTACTCTGAGTGTGGCGACCAACTCTTCCAGTGTGGGGTGAGTGCTTTTAGTGAAGGTGGTGGTGCTGGTGGTAGTGGTGGTGGTGTAGTCATACAATGGACCATATTCTGAAACACTTCTGCGCCGCGCCTCCACTACATTCAAAAGGCTCTATATAGTTGAAGTTGCACGAGATTTTAAGGATGGTTTTATGCTTCTAAAGACAGATTAAGAAGGTTTCTATTTTATGAACAGGAGAAACACTCTTGTGAACCCGGCTAATCATCTCTGTGGCCTTGGAAAATAGTCGTGGTGAGAAAGCAGAGCATTTCAGAATACGAGCCCTGGGCAAAAGTCAAGTAAATTATCACCTCCACTGCCACTTTTTTTTTTTTTTATGTAAGAGAGACACTGGCCAAAGGCAACAAAAGGAGAAAAAAAAAGAAAAAGACTTTCTGAGATGCCAGTCCCAAGAGAAAGATCAAAAGTGTCATACAAAACTGGAGGATAAGTGTCTTGAAACCTCCGTTGTGAAAGAGTTCAAGTCATAGGAAGGAGATTATACAGAGACAGGCAGGGAGTTCCAGAGTTTACCAGAAAGTGGGATGAATGACTGAAAATCCTGTTTAACTCCTGCATTAGTGTTACGGAAACGCGGTTCTTTACTTCAGAGTGGTAGATACCTTTGTGGAGGTCTCGGTGATCCATACGCGGGCGCTGGACGTGGCAAGTGCCGTGATGGGATGGGCCTACACGGTGATCTGGGACGTCTCCTTCCTCCCGCAGGTGATCCTCAACTGGCGCAGGAAAAAGTAAGTGGGAGGACGAGGACGAGAAGGTGGAGGTGAAGGATTGTAAGGAGGAGGAGGAGGAGGAGGAGGAGGAGGAGGACTAGGTGAGAAAAAGGAGGAGGACTAGAATGAGAAGGAGGAGGGCTAGGATGAGAAAGAGAAGGGCTAGGGTGAGAAAAGAACGATTAACATGAGAAAGAAGAGGACTGAGATGAGAAGAAATAAGAGGATTAGGGTAAGAAGAAGGAGGAGGAGAACTAGGATGAAAGGAAGGAAGAGGAGGACCATGTGAGAAAAAGGAGGAGAATTAGAAGAATAAGGAAGGGGAAAAGGAAAATTTAAATAAGTAGGAAGAAAAGATGGAAAACTCGAGGGAGAAAGATTAAGATGAGAAGGAAAGTAAGATATGAGAGATTAGATGGTGGTGGCTATACCTAACTTAACCTGAATTAATGTAACGTACCAAGAGAGAAGGATGGAAAAAGAATGATAGGAAATACAAATAAAGAAAAGTGTGAAAGCAACCATGAGCATGCGAAGTTAATAATGTTTCACGTATTTGTTTTCCTTGCATGACGACTGATAAAGGCGAAATGATACGTGAATGGAGTGATATGTGGAGTATTGTGTTAGTGCTGATAACTCTCTCAGTATTCAGGTTGTTGGTATTGAGTCATTAGAGAGCTTTAAAGGAAGATTAGACAAATGTATTGGTGAAGATTATAGATGGGAATAGATAGGTATGTTTTTTTGCAGGGAATGCCACGTGTAGGCCTGATGGCTTCTTGCAGTGCACATTATTCTCTCTCTCTCTCTCTCTCTCTCTCTCTCTCTCTCTCTCTCTCTCTCTCTCTCTCTCTCTCTCTCTCTCTCTCTCTCTCTCTCTCAGCGTGGAGGGTTACAGTTTCGACAACGTGGCGCTGAATGTGATCGCATACCTCTACTACGCGCTCTTCAATGTGGCCTTCTACTGGGTGCCTCTCATAAAGGTGAGGCCGCGGCTTTACTGCCTTTGTGTAGGAAATTTGATTTTTGTTTTATTTGGACGTAATACAGCACAATATGAATATCAGTTTGATAAAGTATTTGTTGGCCGGGTCCATTGAAACGAAGCTCTTTTACGGACCCACTGCAACAAAAAGTAATTATTGGTCATATCATTTAATTTAATAAACAGATAACATTACAGTACATATTGACGAGGCTTATAGTACAATACGCTTTTTTTCTGTACACAAATGAATTTTACCTACATACCTGAACATTACCTAATTACCATCACCATGATTGTTATTACCATCATTACTACAATCAATATAGTCATCATCATTATAGCCAGCACTATAATATGTACACATATTATGAATATAAGTATATACTCACCCACCCACCCATCCACACACACACACACACACACACACACATAGTACATATACATATACTCGTACTACATACCGGCCATGGGAACAAAAAGTTCTATTCTTTAGTACTCCTCTTCGTTCCTGTTTCTGTTCTCACCATCTTTCACCATCACCTCCCTTCTCTTCCCCTCCCCGCAGGATCAATTCAAGGAACGATACCCAAGAACAGTCAACCACGTGGAAACCAATGACGTGTTCTTCGCCACCTACGCGTTCTTCATCCAGATCGTGCTCGCCGTTCAGTGCTTCTTGTACGGCAGGAACACGGGGCTGAGTGTGTCGTGGCCGTGCATCGGGCTAGTGGCTGCTTCCGTGCTGGCCGTGGCCGTGGACTGCGTACTGGTGGCCTTCGGGGTGGTGTGGTGGCTCGATGTCTTCTACCTGATGTCCTATATGAAGCTGATCATCACGCCGCTCAAGTATATTCCTCAGGTGTGTGTGTGCGTGTAGAAGGGCAGTACACACAGCCTGAACTACACATGACTGTATTTGTTCGTATATCTATGCGGTTTTCCATATATACGATGTACGCTCCTAGTCTCTATCATCTGTTTTATCTTCTTTAGTCTGTTTCAGATATGTATGTTTCTTTGTTGAAAACGTGATGTAATGTACTCTATCCTTATAAAGTTGTGGTCAATAAACTTACTACTACCGTGTGTGTGTGTGTGTGTGTGTGTGTGTGTGTGTGTGTGTGTGTTCATCTTTCCTGGCGTTGTTCCCTCAGGTGTACGTGATCTACAAGGTGAAGAGCACCAAAGGCTTCAGCATCTTGGGCGCCGTCATGGACTTCAGCGGCGGCGTGCTGTCCCTGGCGCAAATGTTCCTGCTCTCTGCCAACAGCAGTGAGTCCTGCCGCCTCCCCGACCCTCCCTGCCCTGCTGCATCCCTGATCCTCCCTGCCATGCTTCACCTCTGTCTCCCTCCTTCCCTCTCTCTCCTTTCCTCCTATCACATTTTCCTTCTTTCTGTGCCTTACTCTACTCTATCCCTATCTATTTTTCTCAATTCCTCTTTCTCTTATCCTCCTTATCTGTCTTCCTCCTTCCCTCACTCTCCTTCTTTCTTTGCCTTGCCCTGCTTCATCCCTGCCTCGACTCTTTTATTCCTGCTTCTGTTTTCCTTCTCTCCTCACTTTTCTTTCTTTGCCCTAATATATTTCATTCCTTTCCTCATCTTTCTCTACTTTCTTTTGCCTTACTGTTTTGTCCTACTCAGTTTTATCCTTGCCACGTCTTCGTCCATACCTTTCTTTGCTTTTTCTTAGCTTTATCCTGTTTCATATTTTCTTCTCCCTCACTCTCCCTTCTTTGTCTTACTCTGTTTCATGCCTGCCTCTCCTTTCCTAGAACTGACACAGCCTCAGTCCTGTCTCGTCTCTTTTTTCTCCTCTCCTCACTCTCCCTCTTCTGCTTCGCTTTGCCTTCCCTGTCTGTTTTGTTGCTTGTTGATCACGTATTTTGCCATCTATGCCTCGTTTCTCTTCTTCTGTTTTCTTTTTATGTTTTTTTTTCTTTTCTTACATCTCATTTGTCTGTTTTCCCTCTCGCTCTGACTAAACGCTCCTCCTTTTTTTTCTCTCTCTCTCGTTTTGTTTCTTGTTTGTCGCCGCCTTTTAGTGTTTCTTTTCTTATTAAATGAACGTAAATGTTGTTATTTGCTGGTATCCTTCTCCCCTGGCTTTGTTCTATTTTCTTCTTCACTTACTTTTTTTTCTTTATTACATATTTTTCTTTCTTCAGGCGAACAATACTTTCTAAGATGAAATATTAAATGATATGTAACGTGCTGTCCTGATTCAGTGTGTCACTGAATATATATATATATATATATATATATATATATATATATATATATATATATATATATATATATATATATATATATATATATATATATATATATATATATATATATATGTATATATGCGCCCGCGCTCCATTTCACGCGCTGACAGCCTTTTGTTGTGCTGCAGATGACTATCTCTCCATCTTCACCAACTTCAGCAAGTTTGGTCTGGGCGTCGTCACTCTTATCTTCGACATCACCTACTTCTTTCAGCACTTTTACTACCACCTCAGGTAATGTACGCCAACCTGCTGCAGGTCGTCTTGGCTGAGACAGCGGCACTATATGCAGCAGTGTACGCAAGTATTACTTTCCTCAGGTACTCCAGATTCAATACTTCCTCTGGTGTTTGAGTTCGCATTAATATTGTCACAACGCACATAGAAAAGCTCCGAAAATCATAAAACCTGAGGATTCCAGAATTTAGGGCTTAATTCCGCGAGTTATGGATGGGAAGCCGAGATAGAGCACAAATGTTGGCTTAACCCTTTCATTACTTAATTTTTCCCCTAATCACCTTATTTTTCGTACTGCAGTCTCTTCAATACGTACTTCTGTAGCTTGATAAAGACTAAATCAAGCATTTTTTTATGTCCATCGTTCATCAAAAAAATTATTACTGTGATCTCAATGATAATAAAAGACGACCATAGCAGTGAAAAGTTAACAGAGAAAATATTGCATTTAGCAAGATTGTTAATGTTCATAGCCAGTAATGGTCACGAAGACTCGGGATGTGCAATGTTGATGTTGATGTTGTCTCTGTCTTTCTTCAGGGTTCGGAAGTAAGGATACCAAAGAGTGCTGAGGGAGGAGGAGGAGCAGCCGTGCAGGTGTGACAACTCGATGACAGCCCTCCTTCTCACCTCCCTCGCGCACTCCTATCCAGGGGGGCCGCCTGTGACTACTTGACATTCTTGCTGTGCAGTCAGGTTTGATTACTGCTCAACTCGATGAATTACGTGTATTCCAGTGTTCCAGAAAACTGAGAGGCTTTGGCTTTGACGGGATGCTGTTATTGGTTGTGTGTGTGTGCCTGTGTGTGTGTGCTCGCGCCAGTCATTGCGGTGCAATACCAGGCAGACCAACACCGCCGCACGCATAAAGCAGCGTCATTATGATTCAATACGCAACACGACGTTTTCACTGTACTATTATGTAATAAAGTGTTATGTCAAATGGAGGAAGAGGAGAAGGATATTGCAACAAGAGTGTCAATGGTCGTCGAGAATGCTGCCGCAAAGTAGAGGAACTGTTATGTCTGAACAAAACAAACATTAAGATCGATAATTAGATGATTGAATAATATAATGATAATTGATGAATAGGTATAATGCACATATTATACCAGATTATATTGATGAATGTGTTGGTGGATGAGGGAACTGACAGATAAATAGGTAACTAGATAAAAAGGATGAACTGATAGGTAAAATGAATGGAAGTAGGTATAGATGGGTAGTTTTGGATGGATGAAGCAATGTAAAGATAGATAAATATGTAGATGGATGAATAGATTGACAAATGTAGATAAACAATTACCAAAATAAGCATACAGCCATTACACTAGGAAACCCCGAGTATGAAACACGGGTCGAAACATCGGTCTACCGAAACAAGGTTCATTTTCGGCTTCATGAATCGGCAACCGGCCACTCTTTGCATGGCGGTCGGCCTAGGTAGGCTGTGCAAGAGTTGTCCTTTTGAATTAGTGCTGCAGCTCCCTGCCAGACATGAACATTGCATCCCTGTGTCAGTGAGGAAGTCCAGGGTAGCAGGTGAGGTCGTGTTGCTGTTGGTGATGGCTGTGGCAGGAGTATAGCTTAGTTATGGTACCGCTTAGGATGTCTTGTTGGGCTGTGTACGTTGTTCTGCCGTCAGACCCATATTCAGAGGCCGTAAAGATGGCTAGTTGTGTTCATGTTGTTTTGCCCACTGATGATGTAGAATCCCGTGAAACTATCCTTGTGATAACAATACTTGCTATCACTTGAGTCACGAAAACATCTTGAAGACGTAAATATCACTTAAATCATGAAAACATCCTTGAAAACCCAACCCAACTATCACTTACGGACTGATAAAAACAATCGAGATTAAGCCCTGAAGTGTTTTAAGAACCGGCTGTAGAATCAGCACATTCACTCGGCCACGGTACACTGGAGCTTATCTGGCTTGTTTGTAGCTGCGTTACGTCAATACCGAGTAAGAGATTGTGTAGATTAATGGCTGAAGTGGTGGATTGGGGAATTGTTTGGTGCTTAATGGTTTTCCCTGTATTGGTAGTTACTGTACCTTCCTTGTCCCATGTTGTGCTTCACTGCCGCAAAGATTTCTGGTGTAACGGGAATGAATTTTTTTTGCTTATTAATGTAAGCACAGAGAGAGAGAGAGAGAGAGAGAGAGAGAGAGAGAGAGAGAGAGAGAGAATGGCTTTTATACTTAAAAAATATATTAATAAAAGAAGGAAGAAAACTTGCAAAGAGGGTTGTGGAGACAAGTGAAGGTATTAGTCCAGGACAGGTGACTGATCTTCATATAATTGTATATGTGTATGTCTTTTGAGGCATTTTGTTCAGTGCAAGATATTGCCCTTCCAGATATCAAATGCAATGCATGTGTGGCCTGCCATACATGTAAGGTGATCTTGCTGGCAGTCTTGTGGGAACTGTGGATGGTATTCTGAAACCTTCTGTTTTCTCACTGGGACTAGTATGTTTAAAGGCCATGGATGATGAATCAAATTCTCATGAGTGATTTCCCCTTTGATAATGTAGAGTCCTTGTTAAATTATCATTAGAATTTTGAAAATATGTTTGAAAACCTTAGTAACTCACTAGAAGTTATCAGTAGTTAAGATGCCACAGTGTTTGAGAACGTACAGTTGTTCCAAGCAGTTCTGGCCAGAATACTTACTTTTGTGGTGTGTGAAGAGGGTTCTTGTGGCAAGTTTTAATTTCCAGTTACTTTGTCAATCTAAATCTTACAAAGAATCCTCACAAGCATTTTCACCGTCACATCAACCATGTCAACTAAATTTGAGTAAGCATTATTATGTAAAGCTGGATTCATATGTATACCCAAACTGATAATGATGTATGTAATTCGGAACTCAGTACTGTATTTTTTTTAATGTGATACACTTCACTTTTTTACTGATACCTGTTTTTCATGGGTCCTTTTTATCTGAGAGAGAGAGAGAGAGAGAGAGAGAGAGAGAGAGAAAAAAAAATTTGATGTAATTTGAAACATTTGTTGATGCACATTTTTACAACAAAGGGGAAAGAGATGGGGGTGAAGTAAAGGAGCTCCATGATGCAGCAGCATCTGTGGACCCTCATCTTCCTTTTTGGCACATGTCCTTCAGAACCTAAACACTAGGGATAATTGCAAGTCCCTCCCACTCTTGCTTTCTGAGTTATCACCAGAGGATACCATGTTTAATGGATGGCAGAGCTGCTCAGTAAGTGGAAGTGTCCTGTGTGTGAGTGTTGTCACCAGAAGGTACAAAGTGTAATGGGTAGCATAGCAGCTTGGCAAATTGAAGGTTCTGGCTTTGATCCCCAGCAGTACCCACTTCTCTGGTAAGACTCCCTAGCTCTAAAGGGCTCCATAGATGACATTATGACCACTGAAATCATAAGCGAATCTCACTGAGTATGGAGTGATCATATGATCAGAAGTGGGCAGAGTCAGTGGCACGATCAGGACCTGCCACCATCGTGTTCCTGGTTTCCATTTCAGTTCAGGTGGCCAGAAGTCTGAATGTCTATGGCATTGTCACACAGTCACCTTAAATGTGTGGATATGGAAATTCTGTAGGAAATTTTCCAGCTCTATGAAAAAACTTGTAATATGTTATCCATATTTATTTAAATATGTAAAAATGTTCACATTACAACTATGAAATATCACAAAAGTTACACATCTACATATCTTCTCTTTTAATCTACAAAATTATTACTTGTTTTTACTTGTACCATGTCATGAGTAAGTACTTGTGTCTTTAAACTATTTATACTTTCCCTTACACTGTTAACCCCAGCATCTCCTCCTGGACATGTTTGCAGAGGGATAT
This sequence comes from Scylla paramamosain, assembly GCF_035594125.1. Taxonomy (NCBI): domain Eukaryota; kingdom Metazoa; phylum Arthropoda; class Malacostraca; order Decapoda; family Portunidae; genus Scylla; species Scylla paramamosain. Next base: position 7,476,058 of record NC_087159.1, read on the forward strand.
CAGCATTCTGAAGAGTATTCCTACTCTCTGCATCCTCAGCCTTTTCATCATTGAAATCCTTGCTTAAGACATGCTGGATTTCTGTCAGATAGCTTATGACCCTGTCACTGTAGCCAAGATCGAGGGAGTAAGTGGAGAGTATGGACGTCTGCATGCTAAGGCCTTCCTCAGTCCTCAGTGCATCTTGAATGATTTGGTATCTCACGCTTAACCTTCGTTTAGAAAATAATATTTCATAATTAGCAAAAAATTATTTCAGTAATACTGCTAAACCATATGCTTTCTATTATATTGCCATACAATTAATAATTACTTTTATATAGCATCTAAAAATCCACCACTACCAGCAACCACACTTACAACTTGAGAAGAATAAGACTGACAATCCGCCATTGCTTAGGCTGGAAGGAGATGTTATTCGCAGACAAGTGGAAGGTGGCCACCATGGGTCTCAGCAGCTTCTGAATCTCTTGCATGCTCAACGTCGTCATCTCCAGCATTTGCTGCAAACTAAACATGCCTGTCAAATAATATTCAATATACATTTAACCCTTTCACTGTGATATGCAACAGCTCACAACACTAAAGGCAATGTACGGAATCTTTGTGCAAGTACAAGGGAAAGGATGAAAAATTACACTTTGCAATTTGTAAGCAGTACAATGTTTGAAAGTGGCTGCAGAACAAGAAAAGACATCTCAGAGTGGTTAGTAATTAGAGATGTGCAAATAGCTGTGAAAGGGTTAAATGAGTTCAAAATACTCCCTGACTGTTATCTGGTTTAACAAGTATGGCAACTCATGAAGTGTAACAGTGAATCTGTTATCACGTATGCGGCAGTCTTCATTTTTGTAGTGAAATGAAATGGTGTCAGTTCCATGGTATGGAAGGTCATCAGATTGCCTATGCTGTCTAAGTGGTGTAAATGGAGAATTACTACTTACTAACCTAATGAAGCACTCATAAACTAGGACACCACCTAAAAAATGAGACATTAGTATTTTCCTTGTATTCCTCATCTTCTTAGAGAATAGCTTAAGTTGACATCTATGAAAACACCACCATGATTCCAATGAAGATGTCAGGTCCACAGTATCCTCAAAATTCATGACAGACCATTACCTTAGATGACAAATTCAGTGTTAACAGTACTGAAGAACAGGATACTAAATTTCAAATGTTATAGTATGTAAATTTTAAGAAATGACCATTGCAAAGCAACAAACCTAGCAAGCAACAATTATTCATTCAGTATTGCTAAAGGCTGTGATCTCCAGTGCTTCAAATGGATATATGTACACACTGGCACTTTTATTTATTGGTTTAGTTAGTATACCAGAAGTTCACTTTTTCTAATATGGTATGCTTCTTCTGGTATACTATGTTAATATGTTCTGTTAAATGTTAAGAAGTTAATTTCATTATCTACAGCATCTACATATCTTCTTATTAGAATTCCTTTCCTTGCTCATTTCTCATCCATTTGTTCCAGGTGACCATGCTGTCTCTTCGTTTCACTGGGAGCTAGATAGCTCAGTAACGAAGGACAATAATAGAATCATTAAAGCATAAAATGAATAAAGAAAAATAGGCTTTTCATTAAAGCTAAATTGAAACTAGCAACATACGTAACAGCACAAAATTAGGAATACAAGATTCAAGCAGTGGATAAGTTGTTTGAGAGGTGCTGGGGTGTGCACAATTGTTCTGCTCACAACACAGGCACTTGTGTAAGTAATGAAATTTAAGTGATGAAAATATACATGCAGAATGTATTACATCAAGAAGGGAGAATGAAGAAGGAATATTGCTGTGTGGATGGTGAGGTGTAGAACTCAAATAATTTTGGATACATGAAATGAAGAATGAGTGCAACAACAAGAAAGATATACAAGAATGGAATTAAAAGCTGGGAGATTCAAAATGGAAGAGGAGGAACAGAATGGAATAGGTAAAGACAGGGCATATGAACAAGCACAATGGAGAAGAGGGCTTTAAAGAAGAGATTAAGGAATTAGGAGGGGCTCCTAATGAGTGCTGATGGGGATGTATTTAATAACATTCAAAACAATAGTAGCATGTAGCAATTACAGAGAAATCTGGAATTATGTTGAACATGTGTGTAAATAGTAATTCGCAGTATTTATATTCATCATGCCACAAATGTACTCAAGCTTTGTTCTAGAACAGTGTCCAGAAAATTTGTCCCTGGTGAGATACACAAATCTGTTAAATGATGGTGCTGGGTACCTAGCTCTGTGGTGCAGTCCTTGAACAATCAGCCTGTAGCTGAAATGCTGGAAGTTAGTTAGGTCCTGGTTTACAGCAGTTTGTTGGTTATTGGTGAGAAGAGTACTTTTTGCTACAGTTTGGAGCTGCAGGTTGAGCATTCAAGAACTGCACCAACCCCTCTGTTAGGTCTGTGAATCTGTCATCAAACTTGCTGGACACAAAGCTCATGTAAATATGTATGAGGCTGAATTAAACAGAGCACTAATTACACAACCTCTTTATCTATCACTGCAAGACCCATGTGCTGCTACTACTCCTTTACACATTATTTCACTATAAGCACTTGTCCCCTCTTTTTGTTTGATCCTGGTGAAAGATCCACAAATCTGACTGAGGGTGGTTGTGTCCAGCAATATGATAGGAAGATTATTAGATGCGACAGTTTTGAGGGGCAAAGGTGGGGAGATTTGACCACCATCTGGTGTAAGGGAAATTGAAATTATGTTTGAGTACAGTGGTAACAAGATGAGTTGGTCATGATAGGGGGAATATGAGAGAAAAGTGTAAGGCCATGAAATGGATGGTGTAGAGAGAGCATTAATGCAAGTAAAACATATGAGGAAAATGCAAGAGTGATAAGGAATTCAGTAAGTAGTTTAAAACTCTTGTCACACCTAGCTCATCTTGTTACCATGTCCTCAAGCCAACTTCCAATTTGGCTTACACCAGGTAATGGTCAGATCCACCTTTGCTTTTTACAAAGTTGTTTGTCACATTTATTTATCTCATATTCCTGGACACAACTATCCTCAATCACTGCCTTATTAATAACCCTTCCATCTACATTTTTCTCTTTTTACAAATATATCCTCCTTTAAACTGAAAATTCCCCAATTCCTGCTCCTGTCATCTTTTCTCCATTTTTTCTTCCAAGCACACCAATCAACCACACTTTAAACTATTACATTCACAACCCCGTAGCATGTGTTTACATCCCCCAGCAGTATACATCTACATTTGGTCAAAACCTCCACAAACACTCAACATCATTCCAAAAGACCTTTTTTTCTCTCTTCTTCAATGGTCACTGGTAGACCCCCATGCTTTCACAAATACTTCAGCTGCCACTGTAGTCACTTCTCCAACTACCACCTTAATTTTTCTCTCTTGCAAACCTTGCTCCATTTTTACCACAAGATGACTAAATGTTTAAAAGGTGACAAATTAATCTCCCCTGCTATGTACATAGCTAAGACCATACAGTTTTGCTAAGGTTATGAGAGAGCATTACCCCTCTCAACACGAAACTCATGAACTAAGAATGAACTCAACTTTTCAGTTGCAGCATAAACATGCAAACACTGTATCAGAGCTGTCCAACTTCCTCAGTATATGTGTCACCAGGATCAAACTCACTAGATACTGTTAACATGTAAATTGCATTTGTCTATCTATCGTATCTGTGTACCAACCAGCAATCTCGCACAGGACAGCTCACAGCACATTTGTACTGGATTAAATAAAAGTACTTACTATGTAGTGACTTTCTCAATCACTATGTTCTGTCGCCAAGCATCTTGAGAATAAGAGTCAACAAGAGGCAGAGTTGGCTCTCCTGCATCAGAATCATTAGATTGCTTCTTAAACTTTACTTTTCTCTTAGTATTTGGCTGAGATTCCCCTTCTTTTTCCTCAGGTATGGTGTCCAGCTCATCTCTTTCCTCTTCATACTGATCATTTCCTCCCAAGAAAGACACCACCTGCAAACATTAAGTGGTTTCCCACAAGAAAATGAACAATGTATATGAAAACAACTGATCCTAATATTGGGACTACATCTGAGAAGTTCAAGCAACTTGATACACTGGGATCAGCTGTAGCACCGAGAGGATTCAAAGTTATGTATATAAAATACTGAGCTGTGACTAACACAGGATCACAATCTGTTCGCATGACCTACTGTACTAAAGAAACTTCTGGGTCAATCACAGTTGTGCATAGTCCTGTAAAGTCACTTCCTAAGATGAAAAAGTACTGCATGTACTGTTGTAAAATCAAAGGACAAATCTTTAGTTTCTGTTCATCATGCACTTCCTCACCTTTAGTTGCTGTTTCTTGACATCACGCTGCAACTGAGCATAGTTTGGCAAAGGCTTCTGAGCCTCAATTTGCTTCCCTGAATGTCTATCAAGGATGTCCTCTCCTTCCTCTTCCCATCTCTCATCTTGCTCCAGCTTGCGGCAAACAGCAATATATTTAGCCTTTGCCTCCACACTCAGCCTTAGACCTACAGGCAATATGTTCATTAGCTAAACACAAACTCATCCCCCCTGCTAGCTTATGACCAACAGCAAACTTAGCAAACTTTATTTTACACAGAAGCACAAGTAAAATGATAACTCTTCAGTGAAAGCTATGCTCTTGGAGTAGTTTTTAGAGATTAAAGCTATCCTCTTGGAGTAGTTTTTAGACAAACATCAGACATAAGCAGATGGCTGTGCAAAACTAGTGCTGATGAGGAAAACAATGACTTCAAGTAACAAATGAAATTAAACATCCTGATGGTGTGAAAACAGTAATGAACAGCAGTACTTGTATAGACTAACCTGAAGTGGTGTCATAATTGTCCCAGGAGCGTCCACAGTGTTCCAGCATGCCCCTCACATACTGGTCTCCCAGAATCACCCGCAGGCTATCAAAGGACACCCACTGTCTCATTGCACTCTCCACCTGCCGCAGTACACTCCAGGTTAGCAAGCAACAAACGCTTAGAGAATCAGAATGAGACAGAAGCAGGAAATGTTGAAAAGAGACAGAGCATGGAAAGAAATGGAAATATTCAATGATGAGATAGTTGAGAAATGTGGTACTTATCAAACTATTTTTACACAAAGCATTAAAATTAAGGAAAAAAAAATAGTTTACCAAAATGGTTGACAATGGAAAAGAAGAATATAGAATTCATTGGTTTAAATTTCAGGAAGATAAAAAAGTAATGATGTCATCTATTAGTAAATGAAGTTCATATTTAACTGCAGGAGATCATAGAAAATTAAATGAGTGGGATATGTAACTTTTAATAAAACAACTCGTTTCTCAGATGGCTATCAATCCCTCTGGCTTCTTTCTTTCTTCATGAATATTCCCAAGGCTCTGGCAGATCAGTCCCCTCTTTACTACAGGCATTAGTGATTAGAAATTAAGGGAATATTAATGGAGTGACTCTGAGTGTGACTGCACATGTGAGCCTGCGGAGATCTTGACCCAATATACAGTATGCATGGAAAGTTTTATCGCCAAAGGGCCAACAACATTTCTTTTTGCATTAGGTGGAGGAGGCTCATAACTTCATTCCTAGGAGAGCATTTGTCTAATGCACTTACACCAGTAACTGGCAACCTCTACCACCCGCAGTTAGCCAGTGGTAATCGGACTTGCCTGTGACAGGGAGAATATGTACTTGCCTGATGCATCCAGGCAGAGCCAAAGTGACTTTATTTCAGTTCCTACCAGCCTGTCAACTTGCCCAAAATGGTGACTAGTAAGGAAAAACGAAAGGAGGTGGTAAGTTTACACAAAGCTCTCCCATTTATAGCACATCAGATTGGAGTACAGCTGAGGACAGTCCAGTGCTTGATGAGAAGGTTCAAGGATGCTGAGGAGGCAGCTGCACTTGCCTCATTTCCCAAGTCTGGGAGGCCTCATAAGACGACCTTGATCGAAGCATTTACTTCCTGCCAAGTTTTAAAGTATCCAAGGCTGAGAGCATGGAAATTAAAGGTAAACACCTCACAATTACAGGAAGATGTGTCACTGAGGAGTGTCCAACAGATGCTCCATGATGACTTGGGATACAAGAATTACCATACCTGCAAAAAGCCACTGCTAAATGCACTACAGAAGGACAAGAGAACCAAATTTTCCAAGAAATACCTAGCATGGAATGAGGAGCAGTGGAAAACTGTGGTATGGAGTGATGAGGTAACTTTTACTGTCACTGGGAGTCCTTCATCATTAGTGTACTGCAGGCCAGACAGTGACCCCTTGGATCTTAAGTACAACTCTAAGTTTGTTAAGCACCCAGCTTCACTTATGGTTTGGGGCTGCTTTACTTATCATGGAGTTGGTGAAATGATGATTCTTCCTGCAAAATTAAAAAGTGAAGGAAAAATTACTTGGAACTTTTGAGTAATGTGATTCTTTTGAAGAAACAAGCAGAAATGTTCATGCAGGATTCGGTTTCTACACATACTGCAAAGTCTGTTACACAGTGGTTGATAGATTGTAGGTTCCCATTTTTTTTTGTGACTGGCTTGGGGACAGGCCAGATATCAATCTGACTGAAAACTTCTGGTTGGAAATAAAGAGACATCTGCGAAGTATGGACACGTCATCTGTGCCTAAACTTTAGGCAGCAGTCAAGCAGCTCTGGCCCAGCTTTTCACTAACACCCTCAAAACCTTGCATCAAGTGTCCCTAAAATGCCTAAGGAGATTATAAAGAGGAAGGGTAATGCCAGTAAATACCGATAATTTTGATGATGCATGTGTATTTATAACATTTCTCCTTGCCAAACATAAACAACGTTTTTTCCAGGTGACAACAAAACTTTGTGCACATGCTGTATAAGTAATCTTTTTCACTGCAATAGCAAGAAAGAAGGTTAAAGGCATAAAAATAAAAATACATACATTTAGAACATCAGCAAGTTGATTTGCTGCAGCCTCCTCCTTTGTGTTCTCCTTTGATTCACACTTGCTGGTTTCTTTCTCCTTCACATCACAGTCTGACTTGTGGCTGTTTTTGTCATGAGCATTTTTCTCTGCATCACTTTCAGACCAGTTAACCAGGGACTCTCGGGCAATTTCATCAACACTCATAAAGGCTGTCCTTCTCTTGGGCTTCTCATCTTTATCAATCTTAATATTGCCTATACCTCCTGCAAAGTAAGAGAGTTGAATCAGGCTGACAGAGAAAACTACAATGGATGTACTAAATTACATACACTATCTAACAGCATTATGGCAGCCAGCACACCCACTTGCTACACCTCCTCTCTAGTGCTACAGACTTGAGAATCACTGTCACATATTCCTTCTACTTTCCAGACACACAGTTTATCAAGGTGAGCCAATGACTCCAGCAAATTCTAAAACCAAAGCATGAGTTTAGAAACCTTTCATAACTAACAATTATGCAAAATGACACAAGAAAAGCATCAAGCATTAGACTATCAGGTTGCTGCTGATGCTCAATATACTAAAGTAATTCCCATCTAACATGGAGATTCAGTTTGCCTGCATGTCATACTGCAATGCAGGGCCTCAAAACTCTTAACGCAGAAATGGGCTGGAGCAAGCTGCAGATAAATGCATATTGCAGGGGAAAGGAGTGGACCACCACCAGCCCCACAACCCTCGTCACTCACAATTATACCAATTTAGTGATTGACCCGAGCCTATGTGCTTGGCAACACGCAACCTGAAACGGTGAGGTCACTCCTGCTTACACCATTAGACAACTATTGTATATCATTTGCATTTAGTGATGAAGGCCATAACTTTGCACCCAAATAATATAGTCATTGTATGAACATCAATTTGGGAAGATATGAGGTGATACAAACAGTGAATGTCTTCAGCTATGTACATAAACAATGGTTCAGCATAGTTTTAATGAATATTTCTGTACTGCACTGGTAATCCAAGGTTATTAATAGCATTTACTGGTGTCCACAAGTATCTTAAGTTAACAAAGAAGTGATTTAGTCATGGATATAAAATATACATCGGTGATATGAAGTGATATCAACAGTGTGTGTTTATCAGTAGTGTGTGTAAACAATGGCTTGGTGTGGATTTTTAGTGATTGTTACTGTACTCTACCAGTAATCCAAGGTGAGTGTATCAGCAAGTAGGTAGTATGGGAGATATTTTATCCTAATTTTGAGGGGACTTGTCTCAGCCAGGTCAGAACCAATGTAATTTTTTGCCATTACTTTCACTAGACCAGTCATTTTCTGCCATTACTTTCATTAAAATTAATACAAATAACATTTAACATAGGGTGTTGGCAGAACCTCTTCCCCCCCAACATTATACTGGCTGTAATACTAGATACAGTACTGTAAACTATATAATGCAACAACACCAAAGACAATGAAAAAAGCTCATCTATTAGAAGTCCCTAATAGAGGCCCAGATTAGACAACACACCTGTTATGTCCATAACTTTGCCATGACATCCCTTCAGCTTGGCCAGGTTGGGCAGGCAGATGTCTTTGATGTCAGCATCCTCTGTGTCCCTCAAGTACAGCGGCAGTGTCAACACTTGCTCATACACCAACTCTGATGCCTCATAGCATACATTACTGCAGAAATTCTGAAAATTTTTTTGAGATTCTGTAATATTTCTACTTTAAGTAAATGAGAATTCTTTAAAAGGGTACCACACATCTTCCCTGCCTTAATAGGCTTGGGAAACTGATGGGAAACTGTACTTTCAAAGTGGGGAAAGCAAATACATACTACTCAAGACCTACAGGGAGCTTCAATCCCCGGGATGTCTTCAAAGTCACATTAACTGCTATATGTTGGCCACAAGATAGTAAAGGAATCTAGCCGAATATTTCAATTCCCAGTGTGGAAGTTCTGCATTTCCCAGTTAGGCTGGTGAGGCAAACTGTTGGTGCATCACTCTTCCTCTGCATGAAATCATGAACTTAATCTCAAACAAGCCATGATGACAGTGACACTGGTTGTTCCCAAACAAAAACCACCACCACTTGGGAGAACTATATGGGAAAAGTATAAACTGAAGCACCCTCCATCTCAACAACACTATCCCATTACAATATTAATCAACTTTAATATAAGCCTCACTCTGCACATAGAAACCTACTGGGGAAAAGAAAAATTTTCTGCAGAAAACATTACAGAGTGAAATAGTTGCATCAAGAAATATAACCATTCTAATCCAAAAAAGTACTATACTATGTCTCATGTAAACTGGTGAAGGGAAGCCCTCCCTGCAGGAGGGTGAAGGCAGGGCATATCCTGTGCTTCAAAACCTGAAATTGGCTAGCAGAAAGCAGGCAAAATGGTTTTAGTTTGGATTCATTTTGATGACAAGGAAGGTGTGGGTGAGGTGGTGATCCACTGCCAATCCTCACCCAAACTCTCTCTCTCATTAAACTGAGTAACTAAACGTAGGAGGGAGGTAACCAGAATAATGGAAAATAGATAGCAGATGAGTACTGAATGAACAGAAATGACATGTTAAGTTTTCGGTATGCAATGAAGAAAGGCCAGAACAGAAAGATGAAGACTTTCCTGCTGCAGCCATCCTCAGAGAAGGACAAGGCCTCAAAGATTGACAGTGCTACTCACCCTGCGTTCAGTGATGTCATAGAGTATGTTGTTACGGATGACATAGCTCCTGGAGCCATAGGTGTCAGTGAAGGTATTGGAGCACATTGGATAACCACACAGCCCTGCCACAGCACGTTCCACCACCACATCACTATACACCTGTGGGTTGATGTACTTTGCCTGCAGAGGAACAGGGAAGGAAAAGTAACTACTTTACATACATTGCCAACTTTCTTCCAATGTTCTCTGATGTTCAAGTAATATTTCAATTACAAAGCCAAGGCTACATCTGCAGGCAAGCATATCTTAAACTTCATCACAAATACAAATTGCAAACAAAATCACATTTCTGTAATTCCACAATCTGCAGGTTGCAGAAGTATTCGTCTCTATTTACAAGCATGAGAAAGCAAACTTACTTTGGCCACAAACACCTGGGGTTCCACGGGGCCTTCTATCATACTGAGGAAGTACTCCTGGGCACGCCGGTGAGCTGCTTGAACACATTCTGAAGTGGCCTTGAGGGTCTCCTGCCTGGAAATAGTCCCATCATTATCACATAAAAACAGTCTTGGATCCAGAGGGGAAGCCTGTGAAGTATTATGTATCATGTTTTTTTTATACTTGAGAGGGCGCTGAAAATCATTCAACACCCCAGTCACCTCTTGGAAGTTTGAAACATGTACGCTGAACCCGTTTTGTGGGACTGTAACTCACTAAAGTGTGAGTATTTTGCGATAATCATGCCAAAACCAGACAGAAGAGAATATCAGCTAGGTATAGGAGGTAGAAGACAACAGCATGGATAGTGTGTTATTAATGCTGATGAGAACCTTGACCAATCACCATCTACCAGGCTCGCTCGGAACAATATTGAGGTCAACCCCAGGACCCACGGAGCCTCCCTTGTTTTTTCCTGACCACGACACTCAAACAGGCAGACTTTCAATTTCCTGTCCAGGCCACCTGCTGGTATGATTCCCCCAAGCAGACAGGGTGTTGTCAAGGGACCTGAAGGGATGCCAAGGGATGCCCAGAATCTGGTGGAGACTCTAAGCATCCTCACCACCACCACTGGTGAGACCAGGTGGCCAGGCACCAGCCACCCACCCTAGATCCCGGACCTGCCTGAGAAGAATGCTGTTGGCTGTGTCTATGCAAGCAGCTTACTCATCCACATCCCACCGCTACCAATCAGATAAGTGCGAACAGGACCTCCAGGTTCCTTAGGATAGTGAGGCAGGTAGTCCCACCTCCTGGTAAGCAACCAGAGAGAGAAGTGATATGTAGGAATCCTCCTTGGCATGGCCAACATTAAGACTACCATCTTCTGAATGTAGTATAAAGTAATTCTGTTTTTAGCCTTATTCCCAGTAAGTATTAATCAGTCCTGATCTAGGTTAGATTAGATTTGGTTAGGTTAAACATTTTCTTGGGGATTTTTACTTCTTTTTGATTCATTCAATTTAGGCCTCATTCTTCAATTAAAAATTCTTTGTTTTCCAATCCTCCCTGCCTGTGGGTCGAAGGGGTAAGATAAAAGAAAATTATGTATTTCCAACGGAATTCAGCCTCAATTTCGTGTGAATTATGTAAAAACGACCCAGAAGAAAACTAAAATCACCAGCTTATCTATCCTAACCTAACCTATTCAAAAGCCGATCGCCCACTGAAATCGCCACGGTTGTTAAATAGGGTATGTATCCAATTCGCATACACACACACACACACATTATATATATATATATATATATATATATATATATATATATATATATATATATATATATATATATATATATATATATATCCAGATCGGCCGGGAGCAGCTATTCTAGCGCCATACAAAGTGGAAGAAAACAAGGAACTGGTGTCACACAACCGGGAGATAAAACAATTCTAGCAGCCACTGCCTCTCCCACCCTTCACGTTATTCACTCCTCATCCCGCCTCACCTTCTGGAGGGCTTGGGGTCCTCTCGCCTGACCCTGGTCTTGGTCCTGCCGCCGCGTGACATGCCGTGTCACACCACCTGACTACCAGCAGCAGTCCAGCACCCAGCAGTTTGTTCTTGTTTAGGATTTGGGAGCCTTGCAGGCTGTGGTGCCACAGTCTCTAGTGTCCCAAAGATCCGGGTAGCAGGCAGGCTATCTGGTTAGATTCCGGTAAGCTGTCCAGTTTCCTGGAGGAAGACTGGTGTGCTTGAGTATCTTGAAGGAAACCAGCAGTGTTGTTGTGGTGGCGCAGGTTCGCGCACGCCACTGCCTCAAGTCGGATTCACGGATTCACACCAGTGTTTCTTAATTGGACGCCAATTCCAAACTAATACCTGTATTTTGCATTTCTGTTGGAAATGCTTCTTTTTTCTCCGTATATTTTCGTAAAACGTTCGAAAACTACTGAGTAAAGGTGCAGCCTCCTGGCTAAGGTGATTACGTCAGGTTATATTAGTAGTTCTTTGTGGGGATTATGCATAACCATCCTGCCTATGAAAATTAAAGTTTTTGACACAGTACAAACCTCAGATGTGAAAGCGCGGTACTATTTTCTTTGACATATGGGTGCACAAGGATAAATGTTTATTAAAATCAGTGCAAAGGAGAATGACTAAAAGGATACAGGGGATGATGAGTATTCCTTACGAAGCGAGATTGAAGTTATTAAAGTTACATTCTTTAGAGAGACGTAAGTTAAGAGGGGACCTAATAGAAGTTTTAAGTGGTATAAGGGTTATAACAAGGGGGACGTAAGCAAAATTCTTAGGATCAGTAACCAGGATAGAACAATAAATAACGGATTCAAGCTTGTAAAATTTAGGTTTAAAAAAGAGATAGGAAGGAATTGGTTCTCAAATAGAATGGTTGATGAATGGAACGAATTCAGTAATCAAGTTGTTATTACTGAGTTATTAGGGAGCTTTAAGAAAAGATTAGACAAATTTATTGACGAGGATGATAGGTGGAAATAGGTAGGTATATTTCATACAGGGACTGCCACATGTAGGCCTGATGGCTTCTTGCAGCTTCCCTTATTTTTTATGTTCTTATGTTCTAACTGCACAAGACACGGACGTTTTTTTTTTTTTTCGGGGCTGAGAAACCTCTTACATAATGCTGCTTATAATACTAAGATATTTCAGTATACAATAGCAGTCTCAGACTGTCAGAATTGACGTATACGTAAAAAGAATAAGTAAATAAATTATCATCTCCTGGATTTCTGCAGCTACTGTGATTACAGCAAACCTAAATAACGGATTTATGCTGTGGTTATTTCATTAACTGGTGTTCAATGGCTTGATGGGTTAAGACACCTCGCCCTCAGACCAGTTATCACCACACCACGGTTACCATATCCCATTCCACCATGAGCAGAGTGCCGATTGTTTCTTCACTGTCCAATACAGGCCTTAGAAATAATCTGACCCAGAGTGTCCCAGACAAGCCAATTATGTCTTCCATAACACTCTGCTCCAACAAATGGGACTTACCCAAAATTTAATTACGGCAAACTTAATTGATGCTCTCTCTCTCTCTCTCTCTCTCTCTCTCTCTCTCTCTCTCTCTCTCTCTCTCTCTCTCTCTCTCTCTCTTTCTGAGTCCACGAGTATACCGTTCACTCACTAATAGCGCGAATGAAGCTGAACGTTTGTAAGAGGCCCATGTCCACCACGAATTGTGACCATCATACCCAAACACTCCTAAACTCATTTACAGTAGAGACTACATAGCCATTGTTTCTGAATATCCTTTTCTCTGGTTATCAAAAAGAATAATAAATAAATAAATACGGTGGCCTCTCCATCAGAGTGCATGAAGTCAATCAGCCATCCAGCTGCAATGCATTACAGATGGGTCACAACACACTGGACACCTGGCTATTTCACTGGAGGTGTTCGGGGAGATGATATGCATTAAGAAAGATATGAAGATAGGAGAGCCGCACGCATCACATAACATAATGCAAGCTTCCATCACGTCATTTCCACTAAATCTGTCTGTGGTCAATTCCACTTCCTTTACTTTCCCTGCATACACGCACAGACCCAGGCCGCGTGTGCAGACTGAAACCATCGTGCACTCAATGAGAAAGTGAAGACACGTACGCTCAGCTGCCACCTGTGTTATGACCAGCACATTATTAGATAGATTATGATTGATGGACAAACACGCTGGCAAGTAGATAGATGGATGGGCAGACAAATGGATATCCAATTTCTTTAATTCTTTGGTCTTCTTCGACAACACGGCATCTAGGCAGAATTAGTAAAGCGTCAAACAGTCTCTTATAATACAAGTGCAGTTCGGCAGTTACTGTCGCCTAGCATGATTGGCTAAAGCACAAAAGTGGTGGCCAACTTACGTCTGTTTGCAACAGTGCTGAAACTGCATTCTTTAAACACTTCACCGTCTTATTCCGACTACTTTTGGAAGTTCATGGTGCTTTCAAGGGTGTTTTCATGATTCTAGTAATATCTTACACGGACTGTGCATCACCAAAGTGTGGGAAAGACCATCCAAGGGAACCTAAACCTAACTAATAATCTCTGCGAGTTATATATGAAAAAAAAAATAATAATAATAATAATGATAATCAATCAAAGCATTCCAGAACTTGTCCACACGGGGTTGGCACACTTGCGGCCGTGGACTTTTTTGGAGGGACAAGGAGGAGTTTTGACTTTAGGAACATCAACTGTAATAAATGACCCATAGCATTATACTGAAAGCTTTTAACAAAAAATAGTGGTAAGATAAGACCCGAGGAAAGTTTTTTTTTTTTTTTTTTCAAGAAGAGGAAAGCCTGGGAAACGCTGGACTTCACCGTAGCCAAGTGCAGGAAGTGCTGGTTAAGAAACACTGTAATACTGAAAAAGAGACGACGCACGTCCAGGAGTCGTGACCTTCCTGACAGGTGGTGTGTGTGTGTGTGTGTGTGTGTGTGTGCAGTGGACGACAATAAACGGTCTGTGCCACACGTTGCACCCTCATTGTTTATGCACAGTTGCCCAAAGTGGTGATATCACAAAGTACGCTGAATTTTATGCCGGAGAGAAATTAATAAATAACAAATTGATTGCCTTAGATTAATAACTCCGTAAAGATAAAAAAAAAAAAAAAGTGAGAATGCGATAGATCATTTTTTTTTTCTTTCGATTTTTTGTTGTTGTTTTTGCTTTCTTTTTTCTTTTTTTTTTTTGTCTGAAAAATTTTGCAAACTATGATATCGTTACTTTGGAAGACTGCTCATATGATAAGTTCCCTCTAACTATTAAACATAAATACTCCATGTTTATTAGCAACACACTTCCTTCAGTTCCCTCAAATTCCCACATTAACAAAAGGTTTCACTACATCTCTAAATTACTACTTCACCTCACCTTCCCACTTGGCAAATGTACTTCCCGTCTTGAAATACACCGCCGTCACTAGACACATTTCTCTTGAAGACGTGCGCAAGTTAGAAGTGTGGCAGCTTTCACTTGAAGACCTGCATAGCAATTTTGAAGTCCAAGAGTCGCTCTCCCTCCTGGAAAAGAAGAAAAAGAAGAAGAAAAAAGAGTTAATTACCCAAGGCAGTCTCGTGGTGCAAGGAAACACAGGTGGGGGCGTCACTGGGTACGGCGTGCAGTGGGAAGATCAGGCTCTGGGGGAACGAAGCACTGGTGGCATGCAGTAATAGTGTGGCCTGACCAGTGCAGATAATAAACAGGAGAAACTGTATACCGGAACCGCCAGGTGAGTCAACCCTTCCGAGCTGAACACGCGACACCCAGATACGTGAACACCTTCCGGCTCGAGGAGGTGAGCGGCGGGATGTAACACACACACACACACAGAGCGTCATTACACTTAACTACATGCCCACGCACCACAAGGATCACAAAAACGCCACCAAATCACGCAGAAAAGCACGCCGGTAGTTAAGCAGCACCTCAGAATTTGGGTTAATGACAGCGAAGGAGCGAGTTAAATACGGTAGCGGGAAGGAATGCTGAAATTATGCACTGAAATTATGCATGAAATTATGTGTGAATTAGCAGCTGATGTGTGTTGTTATGCACGAAGTTATTAAATATACATAGTAGCCAGGTTACGGGGGAATTATGTAACTGTAGCACTCTGCAAGTAGAGAAGACAATTATCTTATTTTGCAAGATGAGGAGGAACAGGAAGAGGAGGAGGAGGAGGAGGAGGAGGAGGAAAAGGAGGAACACAAAGGAAGAACGAACAGCAATGCACTTCTTGGCTCTTCTGGGACTGTTTGTTGGGACTGAACTATCTAGCAAACTGTAAGAAAAAAAAAACGATAGCAAAGATAAAGGCCCCTCCTCACCCGCTGCTCCCTACGGCCACGAGTGGCATACCGCGCAGTGTGGAGAAAGTGTCTGGAAATTCCATTGGAAAGGGATGAGAACTATCACTATTGCTATTTATATCTAGTGCTCAACAACTAACAGCTCTTCAGTAAACTAACATTTCACACATAAATCCGAATGGATTTTAATTGCAATGACAACAGATGGTACTTCACTTGTGGATTGGAGCAAAAAAAAGAAAAAGAAAAAGAAAAAGAAAGAAAGAAGCGTGTCCAGTCTATTTTTTACATACTGTAATTGTTGTACTGTCGACGACATTAGGAGGTTAAAAGTTCCAAGGGTTAATGATCCAAATGAACAAGAAGTGTTTACCTTCGTTTCATCTGGATCTTTTACCATCTATATTAATTTTTTTTCTTCGTTTTTTTGTTGTATTCGATTGATCAACTGTAAAGTAATCGTCCACATTAATGTTATCAAATCCTTTGGTATTTGAAATACTTCTGTTAGAGTGTCTCGCAATCTTCGTTTTGAACGACTTAAGAAATTAAGTTCTCTAATCCTTTCTTCATATGGAATATTTCTATACTGTACGATGGGGTCGGGTTATGAATTTTCAAAATTTTCTATGATCCTTTCTGATTTGTTTTTGAAGGTATGTCCGATAAAGACAATTAATTTGCTGGCAGTTGTAAAGACCTCTAAGTAATATTGACTGGGTTTTAGATCACTTGATATCAGGATTCCGAGATCTTATTCCATACTCACTGTAGAGTATTCACTGTCTGTCATTCACTGGATATTGAAAGCTGTGATTATTACTTCCAGTGTGAAGTACTTAACACTTACCGACATTAAATTTCATATGCAATTTGATGGCACAATAAATTAATTGATCTTAATTTCTCTAAGGTTTCTTGCGTTGTAATTACTTCAGTGGCAATTTTCGTCTCATTAGTAAATTCTGGCATTTTTCACGCGAAGCCATCGTCGATGTCACTATATAAGTTAGAAATGGAACAGGGCCAAATACCAAACCATTTACTTCAGTGACAAGGTCTTCTATTGTCGAAAGGATAAAGTCGAGTCTATTACTGATATGCGTTGGTCCTTTAACGTATTAATACAAACCGCTCTCTAATAAATTTAGGTAAAAGTCACGCCCTGTAAGAGTTGTGTAGACCATCTCATCTAGGTGCGGTATCTTTAAGTCTGCCATTACGATTCTCTCGCAATGACAATATGTTTTAAAGTGTAGTTCAGATATGTTATGGCCAGTGTGTACAGGCTGTCCCGATGGTCTGCTGATGGGCCCTCACATTACTTAACATGACTTTGTTTTTCACTTTCGATTTAAACATTGTTCACATTAGTAGTTTGTTATTATTATTATTATTATTGTTGTTTATTTATTGTTTATTTATTACTTTTATTATTTTGCTTTACGGAAACTGGATGCACCGAGTTGAGAATATAAAGAGTGACGCGACCGATGATTCTGTTTTCCCTTTCACAACTAAATATTGTGTATCCTGGTAAGTTATATTCGACAGTGAAGTCAATCAGTCAATCAATTAATCTCTCTCTCTCTCTCTCTCTCTCTCTCTCTCTCTCTCTCTCTCTCTCTCTCTCTCTCTCTCTCTCTCTCTCTCTCTCTCTCTCTCTCTCTCTCTCTCTCTCTCTCTCTCTCTCTCTGTTGTGTCAAACCATGTAACCAATTCCAGTTAGGTGATAAGAGACGCCTGACTGCAAACGCCTCGAGTCTTCAAATTTGTTGCGCAGACTCCGTGAATTTAAAGAACAGACACTGATATTATTGGAGTCGGGAATTGCTTTGATTGAGTGGTACTTTAAGACAGAGGGAGAGCAGTGGCAGCAGCAACAACAATAAGAGGAGGAGTACGAAAATGGAGAGAAAGAAGAAAAGATAAGAAGAAATGGTTAAAGAGATAAAGACAAAATTGAAGAAGGAGAAACCTGAATGAAAAGATGAAAAAATAATGAAGACGGAGGAGGAGGAGGAAAGTGGAAATGAAAAAGAAATAAAGATAAGAAGAAAGGATGAAAGAAATCAAGAGAAAATTAAAGAAAGAAAACTAAAAGAAAAAAAAAAAACAAGAGGAAGAAAATGAAGACGGAGGAGAGGAAAATGATAAGGATGAGAGAGAGAGAGAGAGAGAGAGAGAGAGAGAGAGAGAGAGAGAGAGAGAGAGAGAGAGAGAGAGAGAGAGAGAGTGATGATAATAATAATAATAATAATAATAATAATAATAATAATGATAATAATAATAATAATAATAATAATAATAATAATAATAAAGAGCATAGAAACGAAATAGAAACGAAAGGATCAGCGGGTTACACAGTGTCACTTTTGCATGATTTTAGTGATCATGGTGGTGGTGGTGGTGGTGGTGTTGCGTCGTGCAGGTAGAGAGAAAGAAAGAAGCTATCTCACTCTTCCCTCCCCAGCACAAACACACGCACTCATACACATGGCTTTTGTCCCCGTCAGCACCTCTCCCTCACTCATATATACGGCTCTTGTCCCTGTCAGTAGGTGTACAATGCGTGCGCTGGTGCTTAAGGAGGGACAGAAGGAGGGACACGCTAGGAATGGACAGCTTAGAAGTCTCGCTAGTGACACAGACATCCCTCATTAGTTACTCGTGGCCGGTGATGTTGTGTCAGTGTGGTGGCTTGAGTCAGGTGTCTTATTTGAATGTGCTTTTGTCCTTCTCTCTTCTTCAGTCAATTTGCGTCCCTCCTTCAGAAAATAAGTTGTCTAGTATGTCTGCGTATGTTTGTGTGGAGTGCACGTGTTTTGTTTAGTTGTCTCTCTCCTTCAAAAAGTTTAATGGGTCTTGCGTTCGTTAGTTAGATGATTTCGTGTTTGGTTGTTTAATCAGTCATTCAGATAGATAGATAGTTAAATGGATAGATAGTTAGATTGATAGATAGATAGATAGATAGATAGATAGATAGATAGATAGATAGATAAATAGATTGTCAGATAGACAGTAGTTAAATTGTTGGTAGAGTTTAGCTAGTTAGCTATCAGCTAGTTCGTGCGTGAGCGAGTGAGTGAATGAGTGAGTGATTGGATTTTGTGGTCAGTTACTTATGTGTTACTTCATAAGAGTCGGCTACTTAGTGTTGATTTAGTTTTGTGGTTCACGACTGCATCACCAATCTAATTCAACGTCCGTCTCTCTCTCTCCTTCAGTAGCTTCCCAATAGCCGCTGCTCACGAGGCGGCAACTAACAATTTGATGGAAGCTCGCCAGTTCTCACCATTTGTCTTATTACAGGGAAAGTTATGGACACGCAGACTGGACGTTACTTTTAGCCAAGCTCCTAGAATGCTCGTCTATGGCCCTGCTCTCACTAAGGCTATTTTCAAAGGCCACAGAGATGACTAGCCGGGTTCTCAAGAATATTTTCTTTTCTTTTAATAATGTAGAAATCCTTTTAATTTGTCACGAGAACCGTAAAAAAAACATTCTTAAAAGCTCGTGTAACTTGAAGTAGACGCTCATGAAAATAGGGGGGGTGCGGCGCAGAAGTGTTTCGGAATACGCGTCTATGCTGCCGCCGCCGCTTCAGGACAGGGATGATGTGAGCACTGAGGTGAATTCACTATAAAGTCGGAGAATATTATATAGCAACTCCCACCTCCCGTCACTCAGTTCTCGATCCGCACTTTCTCCAGGATCCGTGTTGACTCTGGCCGCTCCTTGACGCTGCGTGAATGGCCTTGGTTGTATCCATCGTGTCCATCTTCACCCACGGATTTAAAAAAGATATGCCCATTTTTGACGCCCGCACCTTGACGCTCGCACCTTAAGGCAAGTGTACTTTTTTTTATTATTATTATTATCTATTTCCTTTCCCGAGAGTGTATTATTTGAGGTCGCGGGTGGGTCGGCGGGGTGAGGTGCATGAAAGTGTGAGAAAATTATGTAAAAAAAAAATAAGTAAGAGTTTGGAATGTAGATGACCAGCAGGGAAGAGACGAGGGAAATTGAAAAAAAGGGAGGTGGGGTTTGGAATGTGGAGGAGCAACAGGGAAGAGGAATAGAAAGAGAGGAGAGGAAGGAGGTAGAGTTTGGAATGCAGAAGTAGAATAAGACGTAAATACCGATGAAGAACGAAGGGAAAAGGAAGGTTAAGTTGAGAACAGTAAAGACTAGAGAGGGGGAGAAAGAGATAATAGAAAAAAGAAAGGAAGGGAAATGAGAATGAATCAGAATACAGAAGAACAACAAGAACTGAATACATATACATATACGAGAGAAAAGGAATACCAGAGAGGAGGAGAAATAGATAATAAAGAAAGGAAAAGAAAGGAAGAAAAACAAAAATGATATCAGAATACAGAACAAGAAATAAATACAAATATAGTCACAAGAGAACGGGAACTAAGACGCAAGAAAGACAGTATACATGCAAATATTCCTTGGAGCTTAATCATCCTTCCCCAGCAGGCAAGGCAAAGTAGGCTAAGGGGAAGAGAAATGATAAGTAAACCAGAATACAGAAAACGGCAAGAATTAAAGACACGAGACAAGAGAAAATGGGACAAGAACACACGAATGAGAGTATACATGCAAAGAGACAAAGAAGGCTAAGGAAAAGAGAAATGAGAATTAAATTAAAACAGAACAACAGCAATAACTAAATACAAAGAACAGGAACTAGGACGCAGGGGTGACGGTATATATGTAAATATTCCTCGTGGCTTCATCATCTTCCCCCGACGGCCATACAAAGGAGAGTAATTTACAAGTAGGTGTTCCTTGACAAACAGCGAGTGGCGTCCCGCGGCGTGAGGGAGACAGGTTCCTGGGTCAATTTATTTGCTGCCTTGGGGACTCCAGCTAACGTCCAGGAATGCGTGATGTCTCCATTGCACGCCACTGCCGGAAACTTGCTTTGTTAGTCTGCGCGTTTCTTGTTTCTGTGGACTATGCAATCTGAAGTCTTGAAGTGGAATAAGGAATAGAACAAGGGTGACAAATTAAATCGTCAGGGTCAGTAATCAGAATAGGACAAGAAATAACGGGTTGCAGGTTGACAGAGTTGGATTAAAAAAAAAAAAAATAGATAAGAAAAAAGTGGCTCTCAAATAGAATGGTAAAATGAGTGAAATAGTCTCAGTAATAAGATTGTTAATGTTGAGTCAACAGGGAACTTTAAAAGAAAATTAAAGTAAGTCACGAAAGAGGATAATAGGTGTAAATAGGTGGGAGTGTCTTTTACATGATTTGTAGCTCTGATGGGTTCATGCAGCTTCCGTTATTTTCCTGTGTTCTCATGTTCGTGTGATCAAGCAGTGTTTGTCTGCTCGCCGATGCTGATGTTGATGTTGATGTTGGGCAATGAAGTATATCAAAAATTTAAGCGACGTTTATCCTTACTACTTATAGGCTGTTTTGGAAGTTATTATGGGATTTAGCAACAACTGAATGAATCTTTGTCGTCTTTGAAAATTGTCCTTATCAAAGTCCACGGCGTCCCAAATACGGACCCACCACAGTTAAAGTTGAGGGATTCAACTTTGTATTCACTCCCATCTATTACTGCTCCTCGTCGTCTAGCGTCCACTTTTTTTGTACATTTTCAAATTAATTTTTTTATTGTTAGTTTAATTTTCTACATTGTATTTCTTGATTCACTTTCTTCTTTCTTATTTTACATATTATGTTGAGCACAGGAGCGTGGCGATGGCTGGAGGGTGTGCAGGGGAAGTAGTGCGTGCATGAAACTGCTCATCGCGACAAACACCAAGCAGAGGCGCACTTTCTGCTCAGGGAAAATCAGCACAAGGTCGTGCCCAGGATGTTCACAGAGAGAGGGAGGGTCAGTGAGCCTCCTCCAGGGGACATGTGAGAATGGTGATTGCCTGAAACTGCACTTCCCGCCTTTTTACGACGGTTGAAAGACAAAATCCTAATATTGCAGTGAAAGCCAGTCCGGTTCACCGTCAAGGAGGCGTTTTGTACTTGTGTTTGATTAAGAATAATACACATTTCCCACAAACTGGCTTCATCCAGAGTACAATCACATACAATTCTAGTCCTCTACAGGTAATAAAAAGTGTCAGACAAGGTCACGAAGTCCAGTTTCTTCAGCTGCCTGCAAAAAGCACACAGTTTACAACCATAGTGAGCGTTGCTGGACCCCTGCAGCGGCTGACACACGCCACGACCTCGATGCCCCAGCAGGTGACAATCCACAAACTTGAAAGGTAGATCAAGAGGACAACTTTGTGTGTGTGTGTGTGTGTGTGTGAGAGAGAGAGAGAGAGAGAGAGAGAGAGAGAGAGAGAGAGAGAGAGAGAGAGAGAGAGAGAGAGAGAGAGAGAGAGAGAGAGAGAGAGAGAGAGAGAGAGAGAGAGAGAGAGGAGGGGGGGAAGCGGAAGGGGAGCATCGGCCCACACACACACACACACACACACACACACACACACACACACACACACACACACACAAAAACACACACGCAAGCACGTGCTCGAGCGAGCCCAAACAAACACACACACACACACACACACACACACACACACACAAGCGGAAAGACATAAAAAAAAAGACATAAATTCAGAGACAAACAGACACACAATGTGAGGAAAAGACGACCCACAAAAACAAGAAAATTCATGACCGGAAGAGGAGAGATCAGTGCCAAAAAAAGGGCCGGCTCGCCACCGCAAGCGACATGCAGCGACCACAAGTACATACAAGCCCCGAGCCACGCATCCCCAGGCGCGAGGGAGGCGCGGCTCGCAGTGGAACCAGCGGAACCAACGGAACCGGCGGCCCGCCCCGGAAAGACTAAGAACAGAATGTATGGTACAAAACGCCATGCATGTTTCTGACCAGATCGTGCGTGACGGATGAGAGAGAGAGAGAGAGAGAGAGAGAGAGAGAGAGAGAGAGAGAGAGAGAGAGAGAGAGAGAGAGAGAGAGCGCAACCTGGCCATGTTATGAAATTAAACAGTGTTACTTAAGAACTCATAAAGGGAGAGAGGCTCTAGAGAGGCTCTGAGGCGAGACGAGGCTCCATGTGCATATAAAAGGCGCAACAAAAGAATACTCTCTCTCCCATAGCCTGTGGAGTGTCATGTGACGTAAACACTTTTTTCAGTGGACCAGCGAGGCGTGAGTGATGGTGGCGAGGGGCGGGGCGGCCACACACCCCCTCACTATACACACGTACACTCTGTACACTCATGCTCACTCTCTTCTTCTTCTATAGATGAACAGTCAGATGCTTATTTCACATAAACACGCATAGCCATGATTTCAAATTTCAATTAACCCTTCACCTGGCAGCTATAGAAATACACGCTTATGTTGTAATGCATTCCACTTACGTTACTCAGTTTATTTGTCATGTCACAAATTACACTTGATATAATTACGAGGTATAATGTCTCACCTACTTCCGGCGACAAAATTTCAATATATTCTGTACTGAGAATAAGAGTTATGGGCAAATGACCACTCTAAATGTCACTGCAATATATATATATATATATATATATATATATATATATATATATATATATATATATATATATATATATATATATATATATATATTTTATTTTTTTTTTAATTTATTTATTTATTTTTTTTCAAAGTACTACGTGCGTAAAAGTATTCCTGGGCTACTTGCGTCTAAGTAT
This sequence comes from Scylla paramamosain, assembly GCF_035594125.1. NCBI lineage: Eukaryota > Metazoa > Arthropoda > Malacostraca > Decapoda > Portunidae > Scylla > Scylla paramamosain. Next base: position 7,499,672 of record NC_087159.1, read on the forward strand.
TCTAAGGACCACATTCTCAACATTTCGGCGTCTTATCTAAACTGCCTTTAAGAAGTCAGTGGAGTTTTTAAGAATGTCTTCATGATTATAACGATAGTTTAACAAGGACTCTATCATCATTGAAAAAAAAACACGCACGACTACCCGAGTAATCATGTCTGTGAGCTTTGAAAACAAGAGCTTTTGAGATTCCGAAGCGTTTTAAAACACGGGCATGGAGTGAAGACCCGACATTGTGGTTGAAGCGAGGCATCAACATTCGAGAGAGAGTGAACCAGTCGCTCACCTGGAAGAGGAATAACTGGATTTTCTTCCAACACGATGGCGAGAGTTGATAAGCGCCCCAGACCGTGCCATTAGAGCAGGTGGAGGCAGCGCGGCAAGCAGGGCCAGAAAGGGAAAGCAGCAGGGAGGGAGGGAGGGTCGGGCGGACCGGTGCGCGGACCCTCGGCTAGTGAAAACAGTAGAGCCAAGAATGCGATGCGAAATGTCAGTTGTGGCCAGCGGCGGATATGTAGGTCCTCCTCTTCTTCCTCTTCCTTTTCCTCCTCCTGCTGCTGTTCCTCCACCCATCACAGTCTATTATCAGGGTGGACGTATCTAAAACACACAGAGAAAACTTCCTCACGCCTAATCGCCTAATGAGTCTGGAGTCACTCGCGCGTAGATACGTCGGCTCGTAATCCCGCTCTTCGCTCAATCAAATCGGATGTCGGCAGGAAAGCAGCTTCTCTTGTCTTCCTTATTAGCATCCACGTTCTAGGTCAGAAAAAAAAAAAGCTGACAATAAGAACGCTGTTTACCTTTACATAGATTAAAGCAAATACGCATGTCATCTCTGGACGGGTTAAAAGTAAAGCAAAAGAGAATGTCGCTCCGAAAACTAACGTAAACGGTTTTCTCATTTGCAACTCCTGGGCCTGAATTTTTTAAACATGTCGCCGTTTTAACTCAGCTACTTACAAAAGGCTCTAGTGAAACTATCAAGCTTTTCAGGACATCTCTCATGACTACCGATAGTTTAACAAGGATTCTGCATCATCAACGAAAAAAAAAAAAAAAAACACCCGTGGGAACCTAACTATTTTCCGCTGACGCACGCCTCGCCGCCAGCTTTTGGATCTGTCCTGAAGTAAGCAAGACGTCGTGACATGGAAGTAGAAAGCTCCTGGCAAGCCTTCAGTCACGGACGGTAAGGGCGGGGCGCGGCGAGGGCGTGTGTACCGAGGGCAACGTCCCCAAAAAGGTTTCCCGTGGCCCCTTCCGCATTTGTTTTTTCTTTCTTTCGTTCCCTCTCCCTTTAAGGTGCCTCCACGCCCCACGCCCCACCCTCCTCCTCCTCCTTCTCTTTTTCTTCTTCTCTTCTTCTTCCTCCCCCTTCTCTCCTCCTTCTCCTTAATTTTTTCTTCTTTATCTACTTCGTCTCCTCTCCTCCTCCTTCTTCTTCTTCTTCATTTCTTCTTCTCCTCCTTCCCCTCCTTCCCCTCCTCCTCCTCTTCCTCCTCCTTTTTCATTTCTTCTTCATTTGTCCTTCTTCTTCTTCTTCTCCTCTACTCCTCTTCTTCCTCCTCCTCCTCGTCCTCCACCTCCTCCCACTTCCCCCCCCACCCGTAACCTGCATCATGTCTCCGTCGTGTTTTCGTGATGGTTTGATTCGTATGATGACCCTCACAGCCACACCAACTCTTGAGAATTGACGTGAACATGACATGATTTTTTTTTTTTTACACTATGGAAAAAAAATAGAAAAGAATAACTGGACAACAAACAAGTACGGTGACGTCTTTTTATCACTTGTTTTCTTTCCTGTGCGGTGTTTTCTCTGAGATTTTTACCTTAGTTTTGCGGCAGAGAGAGAGAGAGAGAGAGAGAGAGAGAGAGAGAGAGAGAGCGGGGGGGGCGGGTAATTTGGCATATGAAGAGTTGATTTTCCAAATAAAGACACGAAATTAGAACTGGTGAGTGAATTATCTTCTCTAACTCTTGCTCTTCTTTATTTCCCAAGCACGGGGAGTCACTGCAGCGTACATGTTACTTACATTCAAGATAAATAAATAAATAAAAAAAAAACACAACACCATCATCCCATCATCAAAGGGAGGTTTTCTCTTTCGACCTGCCTAAAGTAAAGTTAAAGAACGATTCCTTAAAAAAATAACAAAAAACAAACAAACAAAGATAATATAGTACAATTCCATCATTACTTTTCCTTTTTCTCTCTCTTTTTTTTTAGGTTGGTATCATTTTTTGGTTTGTGTTTTTGCTACGTATTTTCTTTTTTTTCTTTTTTTTTTCTTCGGGGGTGTAGAATAGATAATTTACTACAAAAACGTGGTGTTATGATGAGATATATCTATGTGTTCCTTATTACTGCTACTACTACTACTACTACTACTACTACTACTTTTACTACAACCACCACTACCACCACCTCCACTACTACTTCAACAACAGCATCAATAACAATGGTAATAATAACAGCCCTAGAGGTGAAGGTACTGATGTTTTAAATTTATGATCGCATTTCAAAAGACCATAAAGTAGCGAAAGTTGTTACAATGATGGAGACGTGGGCTGGGAGAGGCTGCGGGGGAAGGGGCGCGATGGTGCGTGGCGGAGGGAAGGAAAAGAACCGAGAGTGTGGGTAGGAAGAGAGTGGAGAAGTGGAGAGATGTGAGAAGGATGGGAAGGCTGAAGTGACGTGGAAGGAAGGCGGATGAAGACGAGGATTTCCGTGACAGCGCTGCCCTAGTCACGGCGTGTTATTTGGATCGTATTCTGAAACACTTCTGCCCGCACCTCCACTGCCTTCAAAAGGTTCTAGTTGAAACTGCATGGTACTTCAGGGTGTTTATATATATATATATATATATATATATATATATATATATATATATATATATATATATATATATATATATATATATATATATATATATATATATATATATATATATATATATATATATATATATATATATATATAATTCTAGTGAAAGATTTATAATATTTCTATATTATTAATAGAAGAAAACTCTTGAGAAACCGGTTAATCATTTCTGTAGCTTTAGAAAATAGCCGTAGTAAGAAAGCAGAGCGTTTCGGAATACGGGCCTTTGTCTTGGGAAGCGATCAAGTTTCCTTTTTGGTGCGGGGGACGCCGTGACGGAGAGGCGCTGAGGTTTTCGTAACACCCGTGACTCTGATCTTATCGCGCGCAGCTTCAAGTGTTCGTGCCTCACCTCGCATATGGCGCCTCTATGCAACAAGGGTTAAGTGCAACAGTGGGGCGGCGCGGCGGTGGTGTAGCAGAGAGGAGGGTGGTGGAGGGGAAGGCAGGGCGGCGGCGGGGCAGGGCGGTGGCGGAGCAGTGGGCTGTCCTTCACGGCTGAGGCCAAACAAGTCGGTGGGAGAAACACGATACAGGTTTGAGAAAGTTGCCGTTTGGAGGGAATGATACTGAACCCGGCGCGGCTCCTGATACCGTCCACTCCCGGACGAAGTTTTCACTCCCCTCATTAAGGTACACTCCTGGTCCCACGGCGAGTAACCTGCACTCACCTCCCCTGTGTTGAACCTTTTACCCAATCCTGAGTTTCCTGATAAGCCGACAGACTCCTTATAAAATCTACTTATTGATAGACACTCGACAGATCCGAGAACTTGAGACTGAGGCAAAATTGAAAACACATTGGAAGTGTACGGTTTGTTATTCGGTTATTGACCACTGCTGTACAATGCTAAGTATGTAACACACGAGAAGCAGACACGCCCGAAAAGCATCGAGCCTATTTATTCATGACCTTCCACAACATTCGATGACTTGAATGCGCATGACCAGAGCACCGCGTCAGAGGCTCCGTTCAGAGGGATGTAAGACCAGTATGAAAAACGCACTTAGTAACTTTGCTATTTGAATTCCTAGTACCTAAATTTTTGCTACCCGGCTGCTACCTGCCTTTCCTACTACCTGCCTTTCCTACTAGTTCCGAGCCTCGTTAAGTTATCTTTAAACATGCACACCCACTACCTCCTCCCGCCATTTGACCGCTTCGTGAATGCCCAGAGACCTGTCATCCACCTTCGTGCAAACTCCCTAAGTGGTAAAGCCCATATTTTCAAACGTTTCGGCATCTTACTTGCCGTACTTTTTAAGAGACTGTGGTGGAAGTTGTTGAAAATTACATCATGACTTGGAGTGATAAATTAACAACGATTTAACATCATTGATAAGATAAACATCCATGAAAACCCAACTGATCGACTCTGTGGCCTTTGAAAATCTATTGATGAGACCCCAAAAGTCTCTAAGAATTTGAGCCTAAGCGCTTTGACATTCCAGCCCATGTCATTATAATCCTCCACTCCTCCACCGTGTGTCTATTATCTCCTTACTCCTCTACATCCATCCCAGTCCATCCCTACAATGACCTCCAGCTTCTCCAAACCCAGATTCCAGCTCCACCTCAGCTCTCACTTTCCCCCACAGCCGCTGATCACCCCTGCCCCTCCCGTACAAGCGTCACTGTGCCCCCACCCAGGCTCCATCAATCTTTGGACCATATTCTGAAACACCACAACCTGCACCTCGACTACTTTCAGTAGGCTCTAGTTGAAGTTACACAGTTTTAAGAGTTTTTTTTTACGGTTCTAGTGACAGATTAAGAAAATATTTACATTATGAACAGGATATACACTGGAGAACACGGCTAATCACCTCTATGCTCTCTGAAAACTGACGTGGTAAGAAAGCTAAGCGTTCCTGAATACTAGTGTTTATCCCAAGCCTCCCCTCACCCTCGTTCCTTGACCCTCATCCCTTTCCCGGCGCCACACCTCTGCCCTTCCACTTCCTGGTTTCTTTACAACTTTCATTCATTCGTCACTACCTTCTATAATCTTTCCTTCCTTCCTGCTTTTTTTCTTTTCTTTTCTTTTTTTGTTTCCTACGCTTTTTTTTCCCCACCTTTGATATAGTGCTACCTTCCTCTCTCTTATGTTCATTCTTCCCTCTTGCACTTCCTTCCTCCCGTCCTCCTTTCTGTCTTTGTTTCCTTCTGTCCATCCGTAGCTCATCCCTTTCTCTCTCTCTCTCTCTCTCTCTCTCTCTCTCTCTCTCTCTCTCTCTCTCTCTCTCTCTCTCTCTCTCTCTCTCTCTCTCTCTCTCTCATCTTCCCTTACTGGTTCCTCTTCATGTTCTACTCGTTTCTTTTCTCTCCGTTTTTTGTTTGACAGTTTTTTTTTTTTTTTTTTTTTTTTACGGGAGAAAGAAAGGTCGGTCAATGTGCGAGAGCGGCGCTTGAATTATTGGAGGGAGAGTGGGACGAGAGGGAGGGAAGGAGGAGGAAGGAGTGTAGGAGTATAGAAAGGAGTAAAGGAAGGAGTGAAAGAAAGAAGGAAGAAACAAGGGAAGAAAGGAAAGGGACAGGGAGGGAGAGAGTTTAGTGAAAATGATGATAAATGACCGTTTGAAAGTTTGTATTTTCTTGAAACCTCTGCGTATAGCTCATGAATAACACAAAGTGAATTTAGGACACAAGGACTCGAAAAAAAGAGAGAGAAAAAGAAAAGAAATAAAGAAAGAAAAGAAATTCTCAAGTCTTTCTGTGAGGCAGGTGGACAGACAGACAGACAGACAGGCAGACAGGCAGACAGATAAAAAGAAAAGTAAAGAGGTAATATTTGCGACCCTTGACATCTTTGGACAGACCACCGCTGCACACACAATGCATGAATGTTCTTTTGGTGTGTCACTTATGAAGGATTTTAAGCTCCATGTATGCCTGAGTAAGAACAAAAAATAAAAGGAAGCTGTAAGGAGCCGTCAGACCTACACGTGGCGATCCCTGTATGAAGTATTCCAATCTATTTCCATCTATCATTCCCATCTACAAATCTCCTTTTAAAAATTCTCAATTACTCGACATAGCCTGATTATCGAGTCCATTCCATTCATCTGCTGTTTTAAGTGAGAACCAATATTTTTCTTTTTTTTTCTTTTTTTAATCAAACTTTATGAAGCTTGAACCGGTTATTTCTTGTCCTGTCGGGTTTAGGCTTGATAGTTAAATTTGAGAAGTCAGAGCTGCTGCCACTGTCTTCCTCCTTTCTCATTCATCCACATCTTTTCTTCTGTCTCCCTTCCTTCACTCCACTTTACCTTCATCTCCCTTGTTTTCCATTCTTCCTTCTGCCTTGTTCTATTTTACAACTGATTTGCCTTTATTTATTTTTTTCTTAATCTTCTCCCCCTCCTTCTTTTCACAGCCCATGCTTTTCTCTCCCCTTCTTTTGCCTCACTAAACCTTCATCCCTAAATCTTCTGCCTTCTGCATTTCCGGTCTTCACGCTCATTTTCCTCACTTTTCTTGCCCTACTTCAATTAAAAACCCTTCAATAACTCTTCTTCCTCTACACTCATGCAACGTACTACAGACACACACACACACACACACACACACACGGAAGGCAGCCACCACCACCACCACCACTACCATCACCACTACAACGCGCTCCACAAAAACTCGACTTGACGCTGTAGTCGGCCAGTGAAAACGTGGAGAAATTAGTTCAGGAAGGCGGATGTGGAGGGTCGGATGGCAGCGGCGGTGGCGGTGATGGTGGTGGTGTTGGTCGTGGTGGTGTCGGCGGCTACTAACACCCCAGTACCAGTGGTGGTGGTAGTGGTGGTGGTGGTGGTGGTGGTTACGTCACTCTATTGCCTGTGTTAATTGTTATTCTTGCTCCTACTTCTACTCCTCTAGCTGTGTGTCGCTCCTGCTGCTGCTACTGCTGCTACTCTTATTCTTCTTCCTTCTCCTCCTCGTGTTACTACTGCTACTGCTACTACTGCTACTGCTACTACTACTACTACTACTACTACTACTACTACTGCTGCTGCTACTGATGATAGTGCTAGTGCAATTTTTACTTTGCTTGTGTGTGTATGGACTCAGCACTCCAGCTGCTATTTTTGCTGTTGCTGCTGCTGCTACTATTACTACTATTACTACTACTACTACTACTACTACTACTACTACTACTAATAATAATAATAATAATAATAATACACACCTTAAAAAGAAAAAAAGAAAAAAACACAAAGAAAAAAGGAAGAGGAAGAAGAAAAAATAAGAGGACGTGATGATGAAGACGACAGAAGCAGCAGCAGCAGCAGCAACAGTTAAATGATCATCATCAGGATCATCATCATCATTAGGATCCTCAGCAGCAGCAGCAGCAGCAGCAGCAGCAGGAGGAGGAGTATTATTATTACTATTATTACAATAATAATAATAATAATAATAATAATAATGTTGCAAGGCGACGTGCGCGCATCAAGGAGCGTCAAGGAAAGGCAAGGAAGTGGGCGTGGCCGGTGTGTGGCTGCAGGGTGGGCGTAAGGGGGGAGGGAGGAAGGAGGGAGGAAGGGTGGGAGGGAGAGTGAGAGGGAGGGAGAGAAAGAGGGAGGGACAACTTTCACTGGCTGAGAGAGAGAGAGAGAGAGAGAGAGAGAGAGAGAGAGAGAGAGAGAGAGAGAGAGAGAGAGAGAGAGAGAGAGACGGGAAATGTGTGGCTAGTGATCTACGATGGTTTTCAAAGGTCATAGTGTGTGTGTGTGTGTGTGTGTGTGTGTGTGTGTGTGTGTGTGTGTGTGTGTGTGTGTGTGTGTGTGTGTGTGTGTGTGTGTGTGTGTGTGTGTGTGTGTGTGTATGTGTTATATTCCCCCTATACAACACTAGTACAGTTACCACACCACACCCAAACAGTCACCAGTCATCACACCAGTTAGCAGTTCACGTCACTATATGCTGGCGGCAACAGTCACCTGGCCATCCTGATACCGCGTGGACAGATGGCGTGGGCGGCTCTCACCTGGGCTCCCAGACCTACTACACAGGGGCCCCGGGTTCACACACACACACACACACACACACACTATAATAAGGGTATTTTTCCAGAATGAAGAACGTTTCCACCAAAAGGACATGTCTCTCCGTTAACTTTTTTCTTTTCTTTTTCCCCTCCAGGACATTTTCCCACTACTGAATTAATACTCCCCCGAACATTTTCTCTCATGGACACTTTTTCCCATCTGAACATTTTTTTTTCTTTTTTTTTTCTTATAAATCTTTTTCACTCCCAAAATTTTCATCCAATAACTTACTCCCCTTAGATTTTTTATTTTTATTTCTTTCTACGTAATTTTTCCTTTTAGACACTTCATACTTTGTTCTCCCTTGCCATTCTCTACCTTGATTTTTCTTCCCTTGCCATTCTTCCCTTGACTTATCCTTCCTGGTTATTTATCTTCTCTCCTGTTCCTTTCATCTTCCCGCACATTTTCTCTCTTCATTTATTCCACATGCACATTTTTACTCTCCGAAGCATTTCCTCTTCGTACACAAACATTTCTTCTCTTGACTTACATTCTTCACGTGGACATTTCTATTTTTAACCTTTCTGAAGTAAAAGTATTGAGGATTGCAAGCTACACGGAAAATTTATTGGCTATTTGGTGCAAGGCAATTCCTATATTTTTGTTGGACAAGGAAACGAAAAACCAGACTAGACAAGGCACATTTAAAGAAAAATCAATAGGAAAATAATTACAAGAAGGCAGATTTGTGTTATTTTTCTACCTTTTTTTTTTTTGGTGTGTGTGTGTGTGTGTGTGTGTGTGTGTGTGTGTGTGTGTGTGTGTGTGTGTGTGTGTGTGTGTGTGTGTGTGTGTGTGGCGCAGGAGGGGTATCCATCATCACGATAACAATTCAAAAGGTCCATAAGAAGAATTCAATAGCTTACTGTATAATCACCCGGATAAGGCATTCTACTTCTTTACTTTCTACCAGCAAGGAGGAGAAGTACAAAACACAACTCGTTGTAAAAAGACGATACAAAAAAAGTTTTTACGATGCGGTCGCGACACATAAGCCTGTATATTCTGAAGTGCTTCGCTCTCTCACCACGACTGTTTTCAAAGGCCACAGAGATTATTAACCCGGATTCCTAAGAGTATTTCTCCTTTTAATAAGTATAAATCTTGTTAATCTGTCATTACAATTATAAAAACACACTTAAAAAACCAGTGTCACTTCAATTACAGCCTTTTGAAAGTAGTGGAGGTGAAACGCTGAGGTGCTTCAGAATATGGTTCACAGACTCATCGCTTCTTTTGACCCCAAGATCCCTTACAGAAATGCTCTAGCGTGCCTCGGGAAGTCAGCTCTCCAGCGTTCAGTATTCCTCTCTGGTCACTCCACGAAGCACTTTCCTTCCGCAGAGCCTTCCATCACGCCCCGCCCCTCCAGCCCCTCTCCTTTTCTCCTCCCAGGCAGCCTCCTCTCCTCTCCGTCACGGCTTCTTGATGTTATCTTTCCTTTCTTTTGGCTTCCTGTTTCACCATTTTTTGTTTTCTCTTTCTCTCGTCACAGCATCATGTCCCTCTCTGTTTTCCTTCTTTCCTTTCCTTCTAACACCTACTTTTTCTTTCCTCTTACTTCCACTGCGTCCTCTCCTTTCCATCCCTCCTTTCCTTCAGATATCCCCTCTCCTTCCACCCCTTCCCTCTTCCTGTGGCTTTTTCTTGTCCATCCTTCCTTTTCTTCCCTCTCTCGCCTCTTTTCCATCTCCCACTGCGGTTCTCTCCTGCCCCTTCCTCTTTTCCATAAGATGGTTCCTTCCCTCCCTTCCCTATTCTATCACGCTGCGTCCCTATTCTCGCCCTACCACGTGTCATGCGCCCTTGCACTTCTCACCTCCCATCCCTGAGTCCCTCCCTAGCCGCCCCTCGCAGCCGTGCCCACTCACGAGCCGCCCCGCCTCTTCCAGCTCCATTATGTAAACTGAATGTAACAGTAATGCGGCGCAAAGCAAGACGGGGGAAAAAAAAAAGTGAAAGCACGTGATAAGACAGACTGGGGATTGGAATGCACGAATTACCACTGCTGTTGCTGCTGCTGCTGTTGTTGCTGTTTAGTGACGTGATATAACGTTATACTGTAATGCTTTTCAGTAGTATAGTAGTAATAGTAGCAGTAACAGTAGTAGTAGTAGTAGTAGTAGTAGTAGTAGTAGTAGTAGTAGTAGTAGTAGTAGTAGTAGTAGTGTGTGTGTGTGTGTCTTCACTCCCACCTTCTAATCTTCCTGGACTAAAAATAGACCCGAAGAAAAAGAAAAGAACAAAAGACAGGAAAAAAGATAATAAAACGATAAACGAAACGGGAAAGGAACAAGAGTCTGTACAATATAGATTTTCTTCGTCACCAAAAACAAACTAGAAGTAGTAACAAGTAAGGAAGGAGGAGGAGGAGGAGGAGGAAGAGGAGGAGGAAGAGGAGGAGGAAGAGGAGGAGAAAGAGGAGGAGGAGGAGGAGGAGAGCCAGTCGGGTGAAAGTACAGAGAGAAGTGAGTGGCGGGTATGGTGGCGGGCGCTGTCGGTTTGTTGGGCGGGCAGGCGGGCGGGTCAATCGGGCAGGCTTCGGAATCTGCGAGTGAACCAGGAGGAGCCGTTGAAAATAATTATAACGAATGAAAAAATGTATTTCCTGCACGTGGAAGGCATTATGTATTCGTCTGGAGAGAGAGAGAGAGAGAGAGAGAGAGAGAGAGAGAGAGAGAGAGAGAGAGAGAGAGCCAATCAACTGACCATTACGAGGCACTGTTCCCTCCCTGTCTGGCTCACTCCCCTCCCCAACTCCCCTTCCTAAGCCGCCTCCTCTAGGTTCCCTTCCTCTTTCTCTCCCTCCCTAGCTTTTCCTTCTCTCCTCCTTTCCTTTCCCCCAACTCTTTCTTTTAAGCACCCTTTTCCTTAGCTTCCTCTTCCCAGGTCTCTCTTTCCAACTCTCTCTCTTATGTTCGCTGTCCCTGTTTTTCTCTCCCAACTTCCCCTTTCCAGCTCCCCCTTCCTAGCTCTCCCTCTCTCTCTCTCTCTCTCTCTCTCTTCTCTCTCTCTCCTCTCTCTCTCTCTCTCTCTCTCTCTCTCTCTCTCTCTCTACTTAACTCTCTTAACTCTCCCAAACTTACGTATCTCTCTCTTTTTATCTCTCTTCCTGTATTGCTATTATTCTCTCTCTCTCTCTCTCTCTCTCTCTCTCTCTCTCTCTCTCTCTCTCTCTCTCTCTCTCTCTCTCTCTCTCTCTCTCTCTCTCTCTCTCTCTCTCTCTCTCTCTCTCTCATTTACCTTTCATTCTCCAGCCTTTCTCTCCTTTCTGCTCCAATCCTTTCACCCCTGCAGCTTTTCACGCATTCTGGGCTATTTTTAAGCGCACGTAAGGAAACACTGCAGGCATCGGAAAGAAGGCAGCGCGTGTGAAGGTGTGGGAAAGTAGTGCCGATGAGTTTGCCTCTTAAACAACTTTCTTCTTTAAATGCTGTTTTTTCCCCGCTTCCTCTGCACGATCGAGCCAGTCCACGCTGCACGCATTGTATAGCTCTTCTCTCTCTCTCTCTCTCTCTCTCTCTCTCTCTCTCTCTCTCTCTGCTATGGTGACGATGTTACACGCCCTTTGAAATCCATTACTGTGGTTTTCAAGGGTTTTTCATGAGTCTTGCAATGGTTTAACTAAGATTTTGTACTACCAGTCGGGAGGCACTTATGACAATGTGGCTAAAATGTGGTTTTTCAAAATACAGTCTTAATGAAAGTCCACAGTGTTTTAAATTTTTGTCGCCAATGGATGAAAAGTTACGTTATTTCCACCCTTTTTTTTTCTCTTTTTTCTTTCCTTCACGTAAATCGTAAATAAGTTTTCTTATTTCGTTGACTACTGCTACCACATCTACATATTACTATTACTACTACTACTACTACTACTACTACTGCTACTACTACTATGCTACTACCACTACTACTGTAACTACCACTACTGTTTCTATTATTACTATCCACCACCAGCACCACTACCACTATTACTACTACAACTACCACGAATAATAATAATAATAATAATAATAATAATAATAATAATAATAATAATAATAATAATAATAATAATAATCATAAACTCCTCAGCGTGCCACGTGTGCTTGGGTCGCTCCTCGCACCACTGCACTCGCTATCAATTACCTGATGCAACTCATTATTGCTCTGTCCCGCGAGGGTGAGCAGAGGGAGTGGGGTTGGGGGGGGGACGTGACTGGCACTCTTCTGGCTAAACACTTCCTCACCTCATCCCCTCCACCTCCCTCCCTCCGCCTCAGGGCTTCCTCAAAATGGTCTCAGCTGTCTTTAACAAATTGCCATGGTTCCAGTACACATGCTACATTGAAAAGAAGAGTTCAATACTTGTAGTTAATGAAAACTGACATTTGTGTGGTGAACCTGGATGATGCACGAAATAAAAAAAATAAAATAAAGAAAAAAAGATAAATACTATTCAAGAATGCGCAACAACAGAAGAAAGAAGGAAATAGAAAGAGAAGCAGAAAACAGCAAGAGACGAAGACGGAAAAGTAGAGATACAAAGGCAATTACCAAAATTACTACCGTAGAAGCCATCGCAGGCTTTAATCTCATTTGATTATTTGTCCCAAGTGTGCAACGTTACACACACAATATTTATTATTTCAAAGTCAAAACTTATTTAAATATCTAATACCTTACTCGAAAAAAAATATAAAAGATCATTAGACACAAAGTCACTGCATTGTCTCAGCACGCAGCAAACACGACATGATGGTGTGCTGAGGTGCTGTGCTTGGAGTCATCGTAACGCACTTCGGTAGCCATTACGCGTCAAGCCTCACTGACCTGACGATTTAATAAGTCTTGGGTCAGTACCGCCGCAAGTGTCGCAGGCGGCAAGGACACGCTGAGGCAAGACACACATGCACGCACTCGCACTCGGCGGCGGGCGGCGACCTGCGTCCTGCCCCGCCAAGTGAGTCCGGACACGTTTACTATTCATTAACGTCAACCAAGAACAGGTCTCCCGGAGAAAGCAACGTAACAGCAAATATCTGCGCCTCACGAAGAACTTCAGAACAAGCGGCGCAAACCAAGTTCTGGGGAAGATTTATTTCTCTTTGTCTGCGGCGGGAAGGTGTCTGCGGGCTACTGTGAAATGGAAAAGTGGCAGGTGACTTCCTGTTACTCGGCATGGGGAGGAGGATCGTGGGTGGTCCCATGACGACAACATCCATCGTATCACTCTCCTGGGCGGCAAGGCGACCCTGCAGGTTACGAGGAACAGGTTACGAGAAACGAGTGCCTTGGGCCAAACGTGTCTCCCTCTCGTGTCCAGGCGGGTCCTGCGGCGAAATGCAAGCACTTTTTCGTACACGCCTAATTATGTTCCCTTGATACTTCCTGTCATTTTCCTATGCAAGTTTTTACCGCCTACTGAGTCTCGTGTTATTCAAGATGCAGCGCCTTGCCTTCCTCTCCTCCCCGTCACTCCTGCACAGTCATCAAGGAAAGTCGTCCCACGTGTGCCGCGTGCAAAGCTTGACGGGAGCACGCTGGCCAAATCCAGGCGACTATAATATATTTATTTTTTCATTTTATTATCTTTATTTTTATTTTTATTTATTTATCTATTTATTTACATATTAATATTATTACTATTTTTTGCACCTCTCCCAAGACCAAGATTTGTGTATGAAAGGCCTCAAACTAAGCTTGCCATACGTTCATATTCGCTTTCTTAGAGTTTTCGAATTCCTCTCAGGTGATATAGATTCTCCTTCTACTGTGAGTCAAGTCGAATTTGGGCATAGAAGGAATATATTTAAACCAGAATGAGTCACATAAGGTGTTGTAATTCTTTCCATAAAAAAACTACCCATAGGCTTATGGTAACGAGTGGGAAAAACAGCACAGACATGACGCTAATTCTCACTCTTCGCTGGAGGCTCGGCTGTCGTTCCCAAGGACTTCGAGGCGAATATCCCGAGACTTGAATCTTCTGGGTGAGTACTGGATTGCAAAACTCGAGAGCTTCGAAATGAAAAGCCCAAAAAGTCTCCAGTCACTCGGGCAAGGGACGTCGCGCGAATCGTCACTTGACTACCACTAAAAACTACAAGGTTATGGTGGCGACTCAGCGTTACAGTACTGCAAGACTAAACACCGTGAGTTCCCAGGGTCGAGGTGCTCTTCACGGCCGCTTAGGAAGGGTTTGTTGCGTGAATTGTTGCCTGAACATGGGAAAAAACGAGGCTTCGGTGACAAATCGTTGTTGGTTGTTGTGGTGGTAGAGGCCGCGGGAGGTGTGTATGTGTGTGTGTGTGTGTAGACAATGACGAGGAGGAAGTGATGAGGGGTGTGATGGATTACAGATGAGCCCGTTTTAATGATTCAGGTTGTGTTGCGTCACAATTGCAACCAGTTTGTTTTGCAGCGACTCCTCAGCTCCTCTTCCTGCTTGGCCTTTTTGAGGGTTGACGAGCAATTCATCACTGACTCACTGACTCTCTCTCCTCCTCTCTCTCCCCTCTCTCCCTCTCCTCTCTCTCTCTCCTCATCTCTCTCTCCTCTCTCTCTCTCTCTCTCTCTCTCCTCCCTCTCTCTCTCTCTCTCTCTCTCTCTCCTCTCTCTCTCTCTCTCTCTCTCTCTCTCTCCTCCTCTCTCCTCTCTCTCTCTCCTTCCTCTTCATCCTAACAACCACCTTTCTCTACCGCTGCCCGTTTACAGACTCCTCCCAGCCATCGCCTCGCGGTGGACAGTTTCTTCCCGGGCCAGAGGAGTGAGCCGTGAGGGGCCCAAGTTACAGCTCATGACGTCATTAATGCAAACAACAGCGAAAGCTGGTAAATATGTAACCGCGGAGTTGATTGCGCCAGCCACACAAGAAAAAAATGGAAAAAAAAAAGCATCACGATGGACAAGGCAGGCCACGCAAGCAGCCGCTGCGGACTCATTCGTCAGTGAAGTTTGTGAGTGTCTTGTGATGAAACGCGTAGAGCGTCCTTCACTGTTGTCGTCGGACACGGTGAAGCGGCCAAGAATAACGATGCCCTTTCATTGCAGTGCGTTAAGAAGTGATGACACTAGCTATAAACAGGAGCTTTCACGCCTTTAGCGCCTCTCTTCCCCGACCCGCCCTGCCCCGCATCTACCAAAAGCTTTTCATTCTTACCCTGTCAGTCTATCTACCACTATCTGATGTCCAATCTAACAATGGGACGTAGCCATTAATAACAAGACAGTTAGCTGAATGCCTTACGTTCCGAGAGCCTGGGTGAAGAGACGGGAGGGGAGGGGGCGCGGGCCGGGGCTTTTGTACTTGTGGAGGCGACAAGGCTGGAAGTGCGTTTTCTTCTGTGTGGCATGACGCGCACACCTCGCCACGCCAGCCTGCGGCGGGCGGAGGAGGGAGGGAGGCGGTGCAGTGACTGTGAGAAGCGGGAAGCGTCGCTTCGTCACCTTGTTAACACTGCACGTGTCACCTGCGACGTGCTTCGGCAGTTGCGAGGCATTCGGTGGCATGTCACGCTAGTGTACGCCGCAGCCTCGGCACGGCGGCGGTAGGACGAGGCTCAGCTAAAGAACGTCAATACGCATCAGTTAGTTCTCTCTCTCTCTCTCTCTCTACTCTCTCTCTCTCTCTCTCTCTCTCTCTCTCTCTCTCATATACCACGGAAACACACGAGATCGAAGCAATGAGCTACATCCCGACGATCCTCACACGCAGGCGTCTACGGTGGAGAGGCTCGTCAGACGAATATAAATAAACTCCTAACAGAAACCGGGAACGCAGTAAGTCATGAAAGTGTGGCGCAATGCTGAGTTACTCTGAGAGACGACCCGCCCTGTCGGTGTTACCATTTTATGAGGTGAGGTGAGGTGTTGCGTGGGAGTAACAGAGTCGTAAAAAGCCTGGCAGAAATGGACGCACGAGGGGTGACTGCGCGAAATACAGTAAATGTAAAAAAGGAGATATTAGAGAAGATAAAAATAATAAAACACTTCTCCATAGAAATTATACCTTTCAGCTCGTCTCTCTCCACGCATCACGAGCTCGTTCATCTCTCCCTACACGCACCAGCCACTCCTACACTCCCTCCTTCCTACCGCCCCCTCCCTCCTTCCTCTGTTCCTCCCTCGGCGTACAATACAGGAGAGATGGTTTGGCTCAGAAAATCACTGTTCCGTGTCACTTTCCCCTTATCTTCTTTTTTTCTCTTTCTCTCTTCTTTTTCTCCTACTCGCCATTCCTCCCGTGGTCCGCGGCGGCCGTCCCGGAGCCTTTCACTCGCAGCTACGTGAGTTAGGTGACGCAACGGAAGAAAACGAAATCAGATGCAAGAAAAAAAAAGGCACCCGTTTACATCACAAGTTCATTAACAGCGCATCGTTGTGAGGAACAGAGAGAGAGAGAGAGAGAGAGAGAGAGAGAGAGAGAGAGAGAGAGAGAGAGAGAGAGAATGTGTGTGTGTGTGTGTGTGTGCAGCGTGATCAGAAATATGAAAATAACATCAGAAATATGAAAATAACACACCGGCGGAAGAAAAAGGGGTCTGGAGCTATGAAGGGAGGAGAGTGTTGGTGGTGTGCAGCAAATATCCACACTCACCATCCACTCACCAACTTTTACTTTCCACACTCACTCCAAGTTTCCATCTCCGCACAGTTATCTATTTACTTTATCTATTCTTCCACCGTCATGCCCGTGATTACTGTGCTTCGAAGTTTGCTACACACTGCACTACACAACACTACTTTCCACACTCACTCCAAATTTCCATCTCTGTCCAGCCATTTATTTATTTTATCTATTTTCCCACCGTTACGTCCATGGTTACTGCCCCTTTGAACTTGTTAATTGCATGTGTGTCGTCATCCCCCTTCCCGTGGCCACACCCAGTAAATGACTTTAATTACTGTCAGTCTTATTCTGTCCACCTCATTAATGCAAGAGTGTACCAGCATCGCTCCTTTGTTCCTTTCACTGGTAGGCTTTGGATCTATCTATCCGTCTCGTCTTGCTTTTCCACCTTCATGCAACTTACACAATTTCAATTATGAGTATTTCAAGAGGGAAATATCAAGATGCCGTCATCTTAACTGGTCAGCACCTTACACACCCACCAGTACCAATGAGACTCATGCCAACTACAGGGCATATAAAACAGCGCAACCTAGGATGCCGCGAGTGATATCATGCCCCACAACTATAACAACGCTTCATGGACAAGGAACCGCCGAAGCAATAAACATGGAGGAGATACATAAAAGAGCCATAAAAACAAAAGGAACATAAAAGAGCCATAAAAACAAAAGGAAAACTAACTTCGATAAGAACTAATATCATCCGACAGTTGAAATATATAAAGGAAAGCAAGAACAAGACTGGTTCGGGAACACACAAGGTTAGTTAGAAAAAGAAACACCAATACCAATACCAACGTACACTACAGAATGAAAGAAAAATTATCCACAAATATAGAAAATGATAACACTTGTCTTAACAATTATCGAGTTATTATAGCGAGTTAGAGTTCCTGAAAAAGAAAGTAAATGAGTGTTGGTTTAAAAGTATACATTATTATACATCTAAATTGTAATGAGTTTAAGTAATATCGATTGTCATTGGCGGAATATATAAGATGATGACAGACATGAAAGCGACATCCATTCACATGATAATCAAATGCTGTGAGAATTAAATGATCGTGAGAGAGAGAGAGAGAGAGAGAGAGAGAGAGAGAGAGAGAGAGAGAGAGAGAGAGAGAGAGAGAGAGAGAGAGAGAGAGAGAGAGAGAGAGAGAGAGAGAGAGAGAGAGAGAGAGAGAGAGAGAGAGAGAGAGAGAGAGAGAGAGAGAGAGAGAGAGAGAGAGAGAGAAAGCGAGACGATAAAAAATAAACGTAATTTTATACCACCACCTTCAATAAACACACAAGCATATACATACGTACATAAACACATACATAAATACATAGCTAGACAGTTTACTGATAACACAAAACAAAACAAAAATTCAAGCTTGAAACAAAATACAAAGAACACAGAAGAACAGAAAACTAAACACACACACACACACACACACACACACACACACACACACACACACACCTCTTTCTATCTATTCCAGACCACCACCTTTCTATCAATCCAGCCGCCAGGTAAAGTCAAGTCACTCACTCACCTACTTACCCACCCACTCACCCTCTCACCCCCAGGAGCAATGGAGCATGGCTTTATAGAGCACCTGAGGCACACCTGAGTCACACACCTTAATAATACCCCTGACAGAAAACTTTCAGGTGAGAGGAGGAGGTGAGAGGAAGCATGGTAATGAAACACCGTGACTTGAGCAGAGCAAAGTTTGTGCCGTTTACTGTTTTTCACTTTCCCACACCAGAGAGAGAGAGAGAGAGAGAGAGAGAGAGAGAGAGAGAGAGAGAGAGAGAGAGAGAGAGAGAGAGAGAGAGAGAGAGAGAAATGGAAGGTGAAGAAAATCATCAAACCTACACGTGGCAGTTCCTGTATAAAACATACTTACCTATTTCCACCTATCATCTCCATCCATAAATTCGTTTAGTCTTCTTTTAAGGCTCTCTAATACTTGACATTAACCTGATTACCGAAATTATCCCATTCATCTACTGCTCTATTTGAAGGATTTGCTTTTAAAGGTGCAGTAGGAGGAGGAGCAACATTCGAAGGAGGAAGAAAAGTGAGAAGGGAGACACGTACAGCAAAGAAAAGATAGATAAATAAATAAACAAAACAATAGTAAATAAAATCAATAGTAATAACAATGAAAAAAAAAAAACAGAAGAAATGACCAAGAATAAGGAAATGGGTATAGAAAAGAAATAGTAGTAATTTAAAACAAGCAGAACAAGGAAGAAGGAAGACGGTAAAATAGAATGAGATGAGGAAAACAAACACATTCACATTCGCTTTAAAAAGTATGAAAATAGACAAGTAATAGAAATGGGGGAGGAAAAAAAGAGAGGAAAAACCGCATGGAGGCAAATGTAAAAAAAAGAAAATTAAGAATAATCAAAGAAAGAAGGGCATCATAAAACAAAATAAGAAGAAACATTCACACTCACTTTTACACGTATGTAAATAGAAAGAAGTGGAAAAGAGAGAGAGAAAAAAAAAAGTGGAAGAAAAAGGAAATAGAAAATAAAATAACGAGAAAAGAAGAAAAAAAGATATAAGAAAGAATAGGAAAACACATTTATATTTCCCCTTCACATGCACAGACAGAAACGAGAGAGAGAGAGAGAGAGAGAGAGAGAGAGAGAGAGAGAGAGAGAGAGAGAGAGAGAGAGAGAGAGAGAGAGAGAGAGAGAGAGAGAATGAAATGGTACAAGAGAGCAAGCTGATACAGAAATAAACAACAGTAGCGACTATATTTGTTTTGTTTTGGAATATCACCCCTTGCAGATAACGGTGGAGTGAAAGTATTACAGCCCTGCCTCTCTTGCACAGCCAGCCCTGCCACCCTTGCCTCTCACACCGCCTGTTTTGAAGTGTTCCTACCCACACGAAAAAAAAAAAAAAAAAAAAAAGAAAATATAGGTTTCTTTTTTTTTGTTATTATGATTGTTTTTTTTTATTTTTCACTTATCTACTTTTTTTTTTTTAGCTTTCATTACACTTGCACTTTCTTTACTTTCAGACAATTTAATTTCAGGAGGTTGTAATATAAGACGTTTCTAGGGAGGGAAATAATATGTAGATACTTTTCTTTTTTTTTTTTTTTAGCATGGCGTGACTTTTCCTTTTCCTTTGTTTCTCTCTCTCTCTCTCTCTCTCTCTCTCTCTCTCTCTCTCTCTCTCTCTCTCTCTCTCTCTCTCTCTCTCTCTCTCTCGTTTTACTTTCTATATTCCCTTTCTTGTTCATTTCAGGAAGTTATGATATTTCGAATCTTACGTCAGGAGGAATAAATACAATAATATTTCGAATCTTACGTCAGGAGGAATAAATACATACACAAATTAATAAATGAAAAGGACTTCAGCTACCGCTGCTGCTGCTTGCTGCACACACATTTGAAACTACCTGCTCGTGTTTTTAACTCTCTAAGTTTCTTTTATCTGACTTTGATCTATACATTGTGCACCGCATCGTGGGGTTACTAGCGCTCTTTCAATGTTTCATTTAGTGATACTTCTCATCAGGGGTGGGCGTCATCGCGATAAATTACCAGGTTATCAGGTTGTCGGTTATCAGGTAATTATTTTTTCCTGCGTCATCGATTCACCGGTATCGCCGATTCTTTTGGTTCCAAACTAGCGATAATCAACAATTTTAGTTTTTTTTGGAACATGAGCATGTTAAAGTTTTAAACTTTCAAAATGAAACGTAGTTATTTTACTCAAAACAGTACTTTTCATTATTGAAGAGACAGGATAAATATTGAATTTGAAGTTTTCTAAGATTTTTTCTAAGTTTTCTAAGATAAAGATAAAACTGATGATTTAGATTTATCGATTTTTCTGTTTTAAAATATCAATATCATTATCGCTAGTATCAGAATTTTGGATTTATCGATTTATCGGTCGTCGGTTATCGGGCGATCGATTATCGGTTATTCCCGATAAGGTTATCATTATCGATTTATCGGTTATCCTGATCATTTTTTCGTTATCGCACCCAGCTATGCTTCTCATCTTCTGCATCTTCTTCATAAGTTTTTACCTAACTTTCATCATGCAGCGAGAGTTTCCTGAACCTTTGATGCTCTGAACTCATGACATTTAAAATTGTTCGATGCTCTACCTCTCAACTTTCCAGATGCTTTTTACCCGGCTGACTCTAAACTCTGAAATATTCTGACCTCTGAAATTGAAAGTTCTTCAACTCTGATCGAAGAATTCAAATGGCTGATCTTTTAAATTCATCAGTAGCTATTGGTGAATTTAAGAGATCAGCCAGTGTTTTTCTGCTACACCACCATCACCACCACGACCACCATCACGTTTGTTAATGTTATAAATAAAATGTTTAATTCGTACCCCCCCAAAAAAAAAAAAATAAATAAAAAAACATGGAAAAATAAAGAAAAATAAGAGAAGACATTATAAATGCAAACATCAAAACATATTAAAAAAAAAATGTAAAAATGTTGAGAAATTTAGAATTATCTATTCTTTTTTATTTTTTTCTTATTTTATTTATTTATTTATTTATTTATTTGTTTATCTATTTATCTATTTTTGCTATTCATATAATAATTTGATCTATCCACTCTCATTATTTATTTTACGTGGAACCTTGAGACATAAACCTTCTATACCTTTTCATAAACGTTCAAGCCCAAATTTTTTTTTTCTGTGATGCGTATTAACCCATAAAAGCTTTAATTCTAAATCCATATATGTACAGAGATTTTTATTTTATTTATTTATTTTTTCTCTCTCAGGTTCCACACACACACTTCCTAACCAGATGTATTGTTACGCATGTTTGTCTTGTCGCAGTGTTTGCCCGAGTGTTTATCTTCATCCTCGCCACGTGCCAGTGTTGTGTGCAGGTGTGTGTGTGTGTGTGTGTGTGTGTGTGTGTGTGTGTGTGTGTGGCCGCTACCAAGGTGTGTGGAGGTGGACAGAGCACTGCCCCAGATTACCGCATGCAAGAGAGAGAGAGAGAGAGAGAGAGAGAGAGAGAGAGAGAGAGAGAGAGAGAGAGAGAGAGAGAGAGAGAGAGAGAGAGACAGAGCGAGAGAGAGAGAGAGAGAGAGAGAGAGAGAGAGAGAGAGAGAGAGAGAGAGAGAGAGAGAGAGAGAGAGAGAGAGAGAGAGAGAGAGAGAGAGAGAGAGAGAGAGAGAGAGAGAGAGAGAGAGAGAGAGAGAGAGAGAGAGAGAGAGAGAGAGAGAGAGAGAGAGAGAGAGAGAGAGAGAGAGAGACAGAGAGAGACAGAGCGAGAGAGAGAGAGAGAGAGAGAGAGAGAGAGAGAGAGAGAGAGAGAGAGAGAGAGAGAGAGAGAGAGAGAGAGAGAGAGATGGACAGCCAACAAGCCAGTTTTAAAAGAAGATAAGATACATTATTTTTTTTTTTATGAATGTGGATGATAGATGAAAACAGGTACGACATGTTTCATAAGGGGACTGCCACGTATAGGCCTGATGGATTCTTGCAGCTTCTCTTATTTTCTTATGTTCTATGTTCATTCAGCCAGCCACCCACCCATCCAACCATCCATACATCCATCAAGCCACCCAGCCATCCAAACATCCAGTCAGAGAACTAGCCAGCCAGCAAGATAGACAGCCATACACACACACACACACACACACACACACACACACACACACACACACACACACACACAACTACACAGAAGGAGGAAGGGGAAGCAGGGGTGGGAAATCTAGGTAAGAAGGTGGCGAAGATTTGGAATAGAGCCAAGGGAGCATCCGGGAAGAAGGAGGAGGAGGAGGAGGAGGAGGAGGAGGAGGAGGAGGAGGAGGAGGAGGGAGGAAGAAGATAAAAGAGAGAGGAGAAGAAAGAAGGAGTGGAGAGAGAGAGAGAGAGAGAGAGAGAGAGAGAGAGAGAGAGAGAGAGAGAGAGAGAGAGAGAGAGAGAGAGAGAGAGAGAGAGAGAGAGAGGGGAGAGAAGTGAAAGTGTATAAGCAAGAAGTAGGTGAAGCGTGAATATATTGAGAATGGAATGGAAGGAGGAAAAATACGGAGAGAGAGAGAGAGAGAGAGAGAGAGAGAGAGAGAGAGAGAGAGAGAGAGAGAGAGAGAGAGAGAGAGAGAGAGAATATATATTAGAAGTATAGGAGACCACGAAAGGAATCTAACGCAATATTTTTTTTATATTTCCTTTCTAAGCAAACGTAGCAAAAGGGATGCAACTCAACGCAACACAACGGAAAGCAAGACAAATCATCAAAAAAAAAAACACAATTCAGAGCAACTCAACGTGATGTCATGAAGGAAAACACTCACTCACTCTCTCACTCACTCACTCACTCACTCACTCACCGGGGATCCACTCATTCATTCCCTCCCTCCCTCACTCACTCACACAAAAAAACAAAGCCTTCTTTTTTTTTTTTAAGCCGCTACGAAGTCTTATAATTTTTCCTGAACTTTTCCTTGATTTCTCTTTTCTGTTTTTTTCCACACAAACACTGACACCGGAGAAAAAATAATGCAAGGGAAAGGAATAAAGCATGAGAGAGAGAGAGAGAGAGAGAGAGAGAGAGAGAGAGAGAGAGAGAGAGAGAGAGAGAGAGAGAGAGAGAGAGAAATATCTAACATCAAAATTTCTGCCTGAGTGTTCGTGAGAAAGTAAGTTGCGTGTCAAAGATTAGTGGGTGAGGTTTTGAAAATACAGGTGTGTTAAGAGGTGTGTTAGAGAGAGAGAGAGAGAGAGAGAGAGAGAGAGAGAGAGAGAGAGAGAGAGAGAGAGAGAGAGAGAGAGAGAGAGAGAGAGAGAGAGAGAGAGAGAGACACCACCACCACCACCACTTGATAACGAGCTTTTCTCAGTTCTCTAAAATCAAAAAGAAAAAAAAAAGTCGGGGCAGGAATGGGAGCGGCGGGAGGTCATATTAAGGCCGCTGCGTGCCCAGAGGTTGTGGACACTGGTGCGGGTACTCTCTCTCTCTCTCTCTCTCTCTCTCTCTCTCTCTCTCTCTCTCTCTCTCTCTCTCTCTCTCTCTCTCTATCTATCTATCTATCTATCTATCTATCTATCTATCTATCTATCTCTACAAAGATAAAATTCAATACTTTAAAGGCTTAAGATAAAATGGAGTACTTAAAACTGAATATTGTTTTATCAAAGTAAGCAAATTCTCTCTCTCTCTCTCTCTCTCTCTCTCTCTCTCTCTCTCTCTCTCTCTCTGCGGCATTCACGTTCCTCATAAACCCTTAATAAAGCTTCTGATAATCGCTCATCGACATGACTCAGCCTCCGCCTTTCTTCGCGCCGCGCGTGTTTGGGGGAGCGCAATGAAATGTTTAGCGTGGCCGGGGCTGCAGGTGAAGGGCCCTCCTTGACCCCGGCCCGGCGAAAGGTCGACTGCCAAACCTTGACTTTGATCCCCACGCCCTGTCTCACCCTGCGCCGTGCCAGAGACTTTTAGCAGTAGACAAGGTCACGGCCACAGCACACCTTATCCACGGGGATTCGTATATATTCGTGATTTCTCAAAGTAAGACCCAGGGTGAGGTGATTGAGTCCTGACGCGTTGTATTCCTCGTAAGGGCGTAAGTATGTCCACTTCATTCTATCTCTGTATTTCCTGCCTGGCGCCTCTTCCCTCTCATCCTTCTTTCTGTCTGCGTTCTTCCTCTACACCAGTGATTCGCAAACTGTGTGCAGTGACTATTACCAAAGCGCACCGCCTAATTTTCCTAGATAGGTATCTGTTCTTAAATTTGTGTCCCTTAGTAGGCCTACAACGCACTGGCTACAGGGTTGGTGCGCCGGCAAAGTTCATGATGTACCTTCAGTGCGCCAATAAGCAACAAAGTTCGAGAACCACTGGTTTATACAGGCACGCACGTATATACACTCAAATAAGTAAATAAATAAATAAAAAATATAGTACATAATAGCACAACACACACACACACACACACACACACACAGAGAGAGAGAGAGAGAGAGAGAGAGAGAGAGAGAGAGAGAGAGAGAGAGATCCTCCCGCAGCAGCCTAACTCCAGGCAACTATTTAGAGAAACCCAGCCATTTTAGCACCTTCTCTCGCTTCACCACTTGAGCCGGCCGAGCACACCCATACACGCCACCTCCTGGTCCTCCTCGCCGACCCTCTAACATTCCATCAACGAACCATCAAGTTTCATACCAAGAAATTACCGTCACGACCACCACCACGTTTATTACTTTCACTGAGACCTCGGGGGAAAGCAAAAACTTGAGTAACGTTCGTTAAACAATAAAATAAAATAAAATAAATAAAATTCAGATTCTGCATACCGCACTTTCGAGAAATCTTCGTTGGAAACAAAATATATGAGTAGCATTAAGAAAAATAAGTAAATAAATAAAAATAAAGGATACTTAAAATTGAATATACCTACGAGAGCTGTTTCCTCGCGGCCTTGAAGCAAACAAGATTGGTTGCTGTAAAGACTATGGTTACAATACACCTCAGAATGAAGGACAGAGTTTATGCCACACTTGATGGTTGATGATAATAATAAGATAAAAATTAGCAAAAAAATTAAGAACACAAAGTAACAGAGTTTATGCCACACTTGATGGTTGATGATAATAATAAGATAAAAATTAGCAAAAAAATTAAGAACACAAAGTAACAGAGTTTATGCCACACTTGATGGTTGATGATAATTATAAGATAAAAATTAGCAAAAAAATTAAGAACACAAAGTAACAGAAAGGAATGCAAAAGCAAGAACAAACAATTTCAGATCTGGATGTTTGCGACAAGCTACAACTGCTACACTATCTAGTTTATCTCATAAGGACCATTTTCATGACTATTTTCAAACGCAACATGAATAATTTGTCGCGTTTTCATATGTGTTTTTCCAATGAGGACGCAAATCCTTTTAAACTGTCACTAGAGTCACGAAAACACAAGTAAATTCCACTAGAATCTGTTAGTCGAGATATAACACCAAAATGTTTCAGAATTACGATCCTTGGAAATCTATAATATCGTAGATGAAGGAGAATGAAGGAAAGGAAGGGAAGAGCAGAAAGAGGAGTGAAAGTAATGGAAATGGACAAATAACTATACATGAAAAGAGAGAGAGAGAGAGAGAGAGAGAGAGAGAGAGAGAGAGAGAGAGAGAGAGAGAGAGAGAGAGAGAGAGAGAGAGAAACTGTATGTAAGAAGGTAGAGAGGAAAGGCAAGTGACAACGCGCCGCTCCTCCCTGCACGAGTCCCTACCAATTCCTTTCCTTTTGGTTGAATAAATAACGAAGGAAGGATAAATATCAGTATATTGATAGGAAATATCGAGAAAAGAGTGAAAGACAGATAAGACAGAGGGAAAAATAACTGCAAAGGAGAATATTTAGAAGGGAAAATGTTCTGAGTGGAGAGATAAGAAAAAAGGGAAAAATAACCCGAAAGAAGAATTTCTAATAAAAGGAAAATGTTATTGGGGAAAATCAGTCGGGGGAGGAAAATGTTCTGAGGGGAAAAATGGGGGTGGGGGGGACGGAGGCACAATCTTGTCACGTCACAGCTATAAAGTTAATTCCTCTGCTGCAGTTTTCACTCTTTCTCACATTCAGATCTGCGCAGAACACCATCACTCACAGCGTCCACTCCACCTGTAACTCTTTCCCCTGCTTGCGCATCTAGTGGCCGACAGATGACGAAATGCAATGGGAGAAGAGGGAAGAGTTGTGTCTGCTTCATAAAGTCGACACAAATGACACTGAGGCACCTTTATCATGTACCTGCATTATTATGAGTGAGACTGGCAAGGTTTTATGGTGCCAGTGAAGGAAACAATGGAGGAAAAGTTGGATGCGGCAAAGATGCAAATGATGAGATGGATGTAAGGAGTAACAAAAATAGACAAAATTAGAAATGAAGGAATAGGAGGAACTACGCAGATACTGGTTTAAGATTACGGTGGGGACATCTGTGGAGAGGAGACGAGGCACAGATAGGAAGAAGAGGAGGATAGGGATGGAGATGGAAAGGCAGGGAAGAAGAAGAAGAAGAAGAAGAAGAAGAAGGGAAATACCGGAGAATATAGATGGGCTGTACATAAGATTTGAGGGAGAAAAAATAAATGAAGACTGTGCTGGAGAAGATGAAAAAGAACTGTCAGGTAAAGATGGAAAGGCAGGTTGGGAGAGGAAGAATATCAAAGCAGGAGGTGGAAAGACTGTAAATATGGAAAATTTTGAAAAGAAAAGACGGCCAGAGGAAGAAGATGTGTACCACTGAGCTGGACGAGAGCTATCAAACACATCGACCCCGCGTGAAATATGGAAATGTCACAAGAAAGAAAGACTGTATTGAGATTTTTATGAGACAATGGCCTACAACAAAAATTAATAAAAAAAAAAACTAAGGTGATTTACGATGCCCTCAGTACGTCTGCCCTTCCCTAAAAAGATCCATATTATAAATCAGTCCATTCCCTTGAGAACCTTGTCGAGTAGAGCACTCAGGGATGATTGTTCCTTGCTGATTGTGAATTGATGTGAATGGAAGGGAAAAGGTTTACTGTGAATTGATGTGAATGGAAGGGAAAAGGTTTACTTGCTGTTAATCTGACCCCACAAGCTTCCGTCATACATCGCAGTACGCTTCTCATTTCAACGCCGCGACACTTGATCGGCGGCAGCATTCATCAACAGTGACACTAATGATATTATAACACGCCGCCACTTTCCACGCCGCGCCTCGGGGTCTCAGGTAAACTGCAACCAGTGACTCGCAGCCGCCATCTCTCCAAGACTTATTGAGAACACCTGAGACAAAAAGATGCCCGTTTCCCTAGGCATACCTATACATGAACTATACATGGAGAGAGAGAGAGAGAGAGAGAGAGAGAGAGAGAGAGAGAGAGAGAGAGAGAGAGAGAGAGAGAGAGAGAGAGAGAGAGAGAGAGAGAGAATTTTACTGATCACAAACTTTACAGCCTATAAAATCAGCTAAAATAATAAATAACAAATAACGATATTTACGATCGTACACAAGTATTACTATATAATAAAAGAATACAGACTACGAAGAAAGAAAAAAGAAAGAAAAATTAACATACTGGAAGACAAAGGTAACGCCTCTGAATAACAAGAGGAGGAGCGTGTTTCATGTGCACAATATGGCATGTACAAAAGCATTACAAGATCAGTGTAGAGTTATATTCACCGACCTCACGAAAACAGGAAGACCATAAACGACTCTTGCTAAATTATTCCTTCCTGCTTTTCTCATAACCACGTAGGTAAGTAAGGAGAGCAGAACAATCACCTAAGAGTAAAAATGTAAATTGAATGCTGTGTATGAACAGTGCACTCAGACGGAGAGAAAAAAATATGGGAAGGAAAGTATTAACCAAATAATTCATTCAGTCAGAGAAAAAGAGAGATGATAAAACTTCCGGCGGAGTAAACGAGATGTGATTCAGTGTGTTAGGAATGTGATTTGCCCTGCCATACCCTGCCATACTATGCCATACTCCACCCTGCTTCCGAAAATAATAATAATAATAATAATAATAGTAATATTTAGTACTCGGTTGAGACTTTTCTTCAATTTCCTGTTATCTTATATATATATATATATATATATATATATATATATATATATATATATATATATATATATATATATATATATATATATATATATATATATATATATATATCCACTCATCCATCCATTCATCCATCTATCCATTAATCCATCCATCTATCTCTCCAACCCCAGCCAACCAACCAATCCACACACACACACACACACACACACACACACACAGAGAGAGAGAGAGAGAGAGAGAGAGAGAGAGAGAGAGAGAGAGAGAGAGAGAGAGAGAGAGAGAGAGAGAGAGAGAGAGAGAGAGAGAGAGAGAGAGAGAGAGAGAGAGAGAACACACACACACACACACACACACACACACACACACACACAGAGAGAGAGAGAGAGAGAGAGAGAGAGAGAGAGAGAGAGAGAGAGAGAGAGAGAGAGAGAGAGAGAGAGAGAGAGAGAGAGAGAGAGAGAGAGAGAGAGAGAGAGAGGAATGTTTCCCATTCTGGATGGGAAAGAAATACACGTGAACAATCGTTTTTAAACAGTTTGCAAACATTGTTTTCCAAACAATGTTTCATGATGTGGACAGGCCTTACCACAAACTGCCCTAAGATGCTTTCTCATGTCCCTCCCTGTTATACTCGTAACCCACCGTTGTCCCCTCTTCCCCAGCACTATCCTTTCATTCCCTGCCTTATCCTTGCTGTTGTCTGCCCTATCATATCCACTCTGAAAAGTTACTTCCTCAAAGCCTCTTACCTGTTCAGACACGACCATCCCGGACAAACACTGCGTGGTTCTCAGGGTGGAAGTCTGTCACGGTGAGGCGGTGTCTTGCTAATCAAGTCTCGCACCTGATACCTGCTTGTAACTTTGTGGTTTTGTCGCGGTGGTGGTGATGTAACGGTGTGTGTGTGTGTGTGTGTGTGTGTGTGTGTGTGTGTGTGTGAAGCATGCGGACGGTGTGTGAAGGGAATGCTTGTGATACACAAGAGCATACACGTTCAAGTGCGCGCGTTCACACGCGCACACTCGCACGCACACTTGTAAAAATGTGAAACTTATAATGGATTACTGAAAATAAGAAAATGTATTATTGAAAAATAAGAAAAAGAACATCAACTACTTCTATCGTCTCCATTACTACTACTACTCTACTATTACTACTACTACTCATAACTTGGTACTTATGCATCGTATTTGAATATTTATGATGAATATTTTCGTATATTTCCCTGTATGTCTGTACGTCTGTCTGCATCTCTCTCTCTCTCTCTCTCTCTCTCTCTCTCTCTCTCTCTCTCTCTCTCTCTCTCTCTCTCTCTCTCTCTCTCTCTCTCTCTCTCTCTCTCTCTCTCTCCTTCTCCTTCTCCTTCTCCTCCTCCTCCTCCTCCTCCTCCTCCTCCTCCTCCTCCTCCTCCTCCTCCTCCTTCTGCCTCTTCCTCCTCCTGCCTCTTCCTCCTCCTGCCTCTGGCCTCTTCCTCCTTCTGCCTCTTCTTCCTTCTGCCTCTTCTTCCTCCTCCTCCTCCTCCTCCTCCTCCTCCTCCTCCTCCTCCTCCTCCTCCTCCTCCTCCTCCTCCTCCTCCTCCTCCTCCCGCAGCATGCTGTCTCATTTTGAGCGGGAGTGGTCGAGAAAAGGAATGCAGATATGCACTTCCTCCTCCTCCTCCTCCTCCTCCTCCTCCTCCTCCTCCTCCTCTTTTCACTTTCTCTCTATCACCTGCCCCTCAATTCATTAACTTTTATAACTAATTTCTAGATCTTTCCTTTTTCTTCTTTTTATCAGCATTATCACTGGTAGTTCTAGAGTCATAGTAGTAGTAGTAGTAGTAATAGTAGTAGTAGTAGTAGTAGTAGTAGTAGTAGAAGTATCAGTAGTGGTGGTGGAAGTGTCATAATTATTGTTCCTCTCATTACAGACACTTATGGTTTTGTCAATATAATCGCTCACCTCCTCTTCACTATGTTCATCCTTCCTCCTCCGCGCCTCGCCAAAGCCGCCACTTTCTCCAAATATTTCCCGCTGCTCCATTCATCTCTCATTACTCATTTCCTTGTTTTTCCCTACTTTATCTCCACTTCCTCTTCTTCCTCATCTTTCCTATTTCCATATCCTCTTCCTTACGGTTTCCTCCTCCTCTTCTTCTTCATCTTCCTCCACCACTATCTCCATGTAATGATTCACAAGATGAATTTAATTAACCTATGTTTTTTGCTGCACGTCTGCTTCTCTGTCAGTCCGTTTGGCTGTCTGTTTATGTGTCTCTATGTGTGTTTGTCTGTCCGTCTGTCTGTCTGTCTGTCTGTCTCTCCATCTGTCAGTCTGTCTGTCTGCCTGGTTCTGCCTCTCTCACTACCTGGTTGCCTGCATGTCTGTCTGTCTGCTCTTCAGTCGGCCTGTCTGCCTGCCTGTCTGTCTGTCTACCTGCCTATCTGTCTGCTGGCAAGTCTATATGTCTGTCTGTCTGTCTGTCTGTCTGTCTATCTGTCTGTCTGTGTGTCTGCGTCTCACTACCTGGCTGCCTACTAAATGTCTGTCTGTCTCTTTCTGTCTGGGTATATATGTCTATCTGTCTATCTGTTTGTCTGTCCGTCTGCCTGCGTGTATATCTGTCTGTCTGTCTGTCTTTCTGCCTGTCTGTCTCTTTGCCTAGTTGTCTATCTGCTTGTACGTCGGTTTCCCTATTTGTTCGTCCATCTGTCTCTCTGTCTGTCTGTTTGTTTGTCTGTCTGTCTGTCTATTTGTCTATTTTATCTGCCTTTCAACTTATTTGTCTGTCTATCTATTTATGTTTGTCTGTTTGTCTGTTTGCTTATCCATCTTCAAATCTATTTACCTGTCTGTTTGCTTGCCTGCCAGTCTGCATATCTTTCTTTTTGTCTGCTTGCTTGCCTCTCTGCCTGTTTGTTTGTTGTTTGTCTGTCTATAAGCCTTTCTACTTTCTCACTAAGTTTATATATGTGTTGTTGTAGTCGATAAGATATCTTATCATTCTATCTATCTATCTCCTTGTCTGCTTGCCTCCCTGTCTGTTTGTCTGTCTGTCGTCACGGTTGTGTGTGTGTGTGTGTGTGTGTGTGTGTGTGTGTGTGTGTGTGTGTGTAATAATAATAATAATAATAATAATAATAATAATAAACGGTTTATTATTTAGGCAGTTGACAAACTGAAAATGTACATAGGGGATGGGGAAAAACTTAACATTAATCCTAAAGGTAAGTCTAATCTAGGAGGGAAATACTATTGATTGTGCACGCGCATGTGCGTTTGTGTTATGACTGGTCAACTGGAGATAATAATTAATGATTCATAACTCAGTGTGTCCTATAAATATGATTCTCTCTCTCTCTCTCTCTCTCTCTCTCTCTCTCTCTCTCTCTCTCTCTCTCTCTCTCTCTCTCTCTCTCTCTCTCTCTCTCTCTCTCTCTCTCTCTGTGTGTGTGTGTGTGTGTGTGTGTCGAGAGAGAGAGAGAGAGAGAGAAAGAGAGAGAGAGAGAGAGAGAGAGAGAGAGAGAGAGAGAGAGAGAGAAAGGAGATCGCTTTCGCTCAATGGACTGCCTGGACACCGTCGCGCCCCACGCGGCATCCATCCCCACCCTGCTCCAAGTGTTCCTTGCCTTGCCGTACCCTGCCCCTCCTCGCCCCCGGTGCAGCCTTGGATCAACCCACAGCATCAGTGTGTCAACACCAATATAAGAACAAGCAAACCAAAACCGGCACGCGGAAAGCTTAACCGGCTAACCAGCAACCGCACCATCACTAGACGCCGCAGACCAACGAAGGTTATATAAAGAAGGCGAGCGAGCCGCGAGAGCTCAGTAGTTGTCTTGCGGCGGTGGTTCGAGGAGGGGCTGTAACGCTACGATTCTGAAGGCTGGTGACAGGGCGGGGAGTGAGGCGCGTGTCACCCACAGAGGGCCAGGCAGACGCGGACACACGCCGGCCATGAAGGCGTTCCTGACGGTGAGCGCATCCTGACCCTGCCTACGCGTGGTCAGAGTATTCTTAGGACACCATTCCCAAATGTTTCGGCTTCTTATCTTCACTAATTGCAACAAATTATAGCGGGAGATATTGGGAGTTTTTAAGGGTCTTTCTATGAATTTTGTGATAATTTTAACACTGATTCTGCACCACTAATAACAGACATCGTGAAAATGCGGTTGTATTCAATAACATACCTAATGAGAGGCAAAAGCTTTTCAAAACAGAGGTCTTGTTACGGTAGTTCCGAGTCACCAGCATGGCAGGCTTGGATGACTCCTTCAGGCTGCGTGCAAATCTCCGCTGCTTAGGAGGAAGTGCGGGCCGTGAACGGTTATGGTGGGGAATCAACAGTTTGTTAGCTTGTTTCATCACTAATAAAAATCTACCTATAATCTGGAATAGCCGTGTCTAGCGTGTCTATCTGACGGCTGCGTTTGATTTAGCCACGATTTCTTCCAAGGCGACTGTCCATTACAAAACCATCACAAGCATCACGTGTCTCGATGGCATGACAGACGGAGACAGAAAGACAGGCAAGCAAGCACACAGAAGCAACATATGGACGAATGGAAAGACTGGTAGATAAAGATAGACCGGTACAATTATACGGATTATTGACAACAGACAGAAAAGCAAACAGAGGAACAGATAACTAAAAACACTGACGGATGAAGAGACGGGCAGATAAACAGACCGGTACGTGGATTGACACAGATTCACGAGCGCAGGTAGATAAACACAGACAGAGATAACGGAGCTGGGATGCAAAGAGAGAGCGAGGTGGAGAAGTGCTTCCTGCATGAAAGCAAAAGGGGGATTCTGCTCCCCTCTTGCTGCTAATGATAAGAAGGCCCCCTCGCTTCCTACTCACTTCTCCACACAACTTTTTTTCGTGTGTGTGTGTGTGTGTGTGTGTGTGTTGTCAGTTTTCGTTTGTTTGTTGGTTTGCCTGCCTGTCTCTATCCATCTGTCCGTCTGTCTCTCTCTCCATCCATCTGTCTGTTTGTCTGTCTTTCTATCCATCTGTCTGTTCGTTGGTCATCCTGCCTACCTGTTTATCTCTGCTTGTTTATCGATCTATCTGTCTGTGTGTCTGTGTGCCTGTCTGTCTGTCTATGTGGATCCGTCTGCTTGTGTGATGCGGGTGTGTGTGTGTGTGTGTGTGTGTGTGTGTGTGTGTGTGTGTGTGTGTGTGTGTGTGTGTGTATGCGCGCGCGTGCTTGCATCCACGTTGGTCTTATACGCCATATGTTGTCTTTCTATATGTATGTCTTTCTGTCTCATACGTCTGTACACACACTTTCAATTTCTTATTCATTATGTTCACTCCTCCCGTCATTTTCTCTCTCTCTCTCTCTCTCTCTCTCTCTCTCTCTCTCTCTCTCTCTCTCTCTCTCTCTCTCTCTCTCTCTCTCTCTCTCTCTATTATTCTATTCTTTTCCTCCTCCCTTCTGTCATTTGTTGCCAATCTTTGCACCTGTTACGTGAATTTACCTCCCATTTCATCTACTTATTCCTTTCCTCCTTTCTTTCTCCCTTTCTTCCCTCCTCCCATTCTTCCTTCCGTCACTAATCAACCCATTCATTCATTCTTCCCGTCCTTCTGTCAGTCGTTAACAACCTTTACATCTCATTCGTCTACCCACTGAAACCTTTCTTCATTCCTTACAAGTCACTCCTGTCGCACATCATTTATCTGGCTATTCACTCCCCCCCCCTCTCCCTCTGGCCTCCGTCCGCCGCACTTTCCCTCCACGCAGCATAAGTCGTCGAACACCTCGCGAGACTGATCTTTCGGGGGAGACCGTGTGTGGACCGTCAGTGGCAGGGAGATGTAGGAGACCAGACACACGGAAGGGGCGGACGAAGATTAAGAAACACGTAGGGCGACGACAGAAAGGGATCAGTGACAAATGAGGAAAGAGGAAGATAAGAGAGATGAATGAAATGACAAAAAAAAAAGAAAAAAAAACTGGAACGGGAGTTAAATGGGTGAGAGAAAGGAGGAGCGAGGAAGGTGTCGGCCAGCTGGGAACGACAGGGAAAGGTTGTGGAATTTGAGGGCAACAAAAACAGCCAACCGGACTAGAAAAAGAGAGGAGAAAGGCAAACACGCGTCGGTCGGGGGGAGAGCCGGTCACTCTCCTACCCCCTGGGGCGGCGGGGCGGAGTGAGAGCAGACCAGCTACTCCAGGACGGGTCTGTGGCCTGGGTCAATTTGGGGGGGACGCAGCGAGAGGGCGACACTTTCTACAGAGTGATCTAGCAACACACACACACACACACACACACACACACACACACACACAATGGTGACACTTAGTGAAGACATTAGTATTTTACAAGCTATCAATTATAATTCTTACGTTAACGTGGATGCCGCATTACGTTTACAACACAAGGACGGCTCCTTCATCTGAGAAAGTGAATCTGCAGGCACTCAAACGTAAACCGTTCTTTTTTCTTAGATTCTATTCAAAGCACTAAATACTGACACATCTGCACAACGCTTGGTGCCTTGTAGAAAACGTTGCAAGCTTTAGGGGCTGTTTTGCTTCATTGTCTGCGCGTCAAAACCATTGCGTCGGACTAAGGAACAGACCCAATGACTCAAAACCTTGCTCAAAATACTCGTTCCCGCGACCCTTCCACGCCAGATGCAGCTGAACGAATCGAAGCACCGGCAGATTAATGAAAACAAGAGTCATGCATGAACGAAGCATTATATTAATACGATACTCTAGCTTCATCGCAAGTCATCGTGGAAAGTTAGCCATTAAATGTTATCAGTCAGTCATTAAGTCAGTTATTGAATTCATAAAGGTTATTTAGTCAATCTAATTATTCATTCCGACCTGAGGTTTAGTTAACCAGTCTGTCTGTCTGTCTGTCTAACATACAGTTCAGTTAGTCGATCAGTCAGTTAACAAGTCAGTCAGTCATTAAATAAATTAAGTCAGCCCAGTTATCTAATCAGTTATCCAGTCAACCAGCCAATTATTTAGTTCATTCAGCTATACAGTATTATCAGAAATAAACCAATTCAACCACTCACACACTCATTACGTAAATGAGTTAAGTCAAACTGTATCAGTCAGTCCAGTCAGTCAATATGTATCAGTCACTCAACTCAGTCAGCCAGTCAATAATTCACCCAGTCAGTCAGTTAGTCATTCACCCAGTCAGTCAGCCACTCGCTCACTCAGCCAGTTACTCAGTCAGTCAGTCAGTCAGCCAAGCAATCATCCAGTAAGTAAATTCAACCATGTAGTCAGTCAGTCGGTCAAACAAATTAGTCACTCAGTCAGTCAGTCAGTAGGTTGCACATTCACCACCACCATCACCATCACCGTCAGCGCCATCCACCTCTCATCCTCCGTCGACTTCCTGGTAGCTTTCCCCTGAGTCATGTAACACACACACTGGCGCGCCGCAAGGAGAATAGACGTGTATTTTTGGTCCTCCCTTTCAACAAACCAGTCTTGGAAGCACTCTGTCCTAACTGCAGCAACTTTCTTCCCCCTCCCCCCTTCTCTCTCTCTCTCTCTCTCTCTCTCTCTCTCTCTCTCTCTCTCTCTCTCTCTCTCTCTCTCTCTCTCTCTCTCTCTCTCTCTCTGAACAACAAGTCCAAAACAGGTACACATTCTTGAAGTGAGATTTCACACACACACACACACACACACACACACACACACACACACTTTTTCAGGTAGTGTATGTATGCATGGATGGATGTAAACGTGTAAAGGATATACAGAATTGACGAAAAACAAAAAAAACGCTAACCTATGAATAATATGTTTTATACAGTAAAGAAACAGGGATAAAAGCTTGCACAGTTTATAAATACGAATGAAAAAGAAAAGTTTCTTGTCAATTATAAAATCCCAAGACAAATTGAATAAAAAAAAATTATTTTCATTTATGTTCATGAAGAAACATATGATAATTGTAGCGTAGAAAGTATGAGAGAGAGAGAGAGAGAGAGAGAGAGAGAGAGAGAGAGAGAGAGAGAGAGAGAGAGAGAGAGAGAGAGAGAGAGAGACACTCATATTCCTCTCATCACACTCAGTACGTAAGTCATGCAATCGATGCTTCTTTCATTACTCATAATTGCACGTTTCTGGCACTTGCATAACGATAATGGTACTGTTCAGAGGCGCTAACGAGGCAGAGAGAGAGAGAGAGAGAGAGAGAGAGAGAGAGAGAGAGAGAGAGAGAGAGGGAGGGAGGAAGGAAAGACGGGCACGGTGAAAGGGATGACGCAGTGATGAGCAGCGCGGAAGTGGTGTTTTATGCAAATCTAAAGGAAAGTGTTAGTGGCAGCAATTGTTATTATTGGTATCATTATCGTTATTGCTATTGTTGTTGTTGGAGTAGTAGTAGTAGTAGTAGTAGTAGTAGTAGTAGTAGTAGCAACAACCGTAATACGTAATTCTACAAATATTTATAAAACGAAGTGTTCATTCTAACGTATTTTATCAATCTCAAATTATTCCTCCTCCTCCTCTTTCTCTTTTTTTTTGTTCCTCCAACATCAGCAAAGCTCTCCGACAAAAGCCAGCGGTGCTAATTTGAAAGTGGAAATGACGGTGCGAGGAAGATGGAGAGTGAAAGATCATCAGAGAGAAAGAGAAAGAAAAAGAGAGAGAAAGAGAGGGCCCGCGCGGTGAGGGTGGCTGAGGGAATGGTGTCGCATGTTAGGTAATTTCCCCAGTGATGGTAAGGAAGCATTATTCTCGTCTTGTCGTGCAGTCTTCAGCGCGGAGAACAATGTGCCTCCGCGTCCCTCCTGCAGCCCATCACCAGCCGCCGTATTCTGCTACGTAATGCTGCTCAATGGCGCTACTCTTGCCTGTATCCATTCCTGTCACACAAGCGGCGAGAGAGAGAGAGAGAGAGAGAGAGAGAGAGAGAGAGAGAGAGAGAGAGAGAGAGAGAGAGAGAGAGAGAGAGAGAGGAGGGGTGGCGACCGGGAGTGATACACGTTCTTTTTTTCTTTTTACCTTCTCTCCATCTGCTGTGATCAAAGCACTCTAGTTTTCTACTTCTCTCTCTCTCTCTCTCTCTCTCTCTCTCTCTCTCTCTCTCTCTCTCTCTCTCTCTCTCTCTCTCTCTCTCTCTCTCGTCGTCGTCGTCGTAACTCTGTCGCCATTGCCGCTGCTTCAGCCAGCACTCCGAGATAAATGTACTACGCTCACTCAAAGAAAGTAGAGTCATCCCTTGAAGAAAACGGGTGTTGAAATCGTGGCGCATCAGCAGGTGAGCTAACACTGTGCTTCTCGCGTCACAGGGGAGACGAACCCGAGGACCAGCATTGTCAAACAACTCGACTACTTTTTAACAGGTTGTAATATGAAGAAGTTAATTAGATTTTCCCCGGGTACTTTTATGATTCTAGTGATAGTTTACTAAACTAAGTATTCTTCACCATCAATGGGAAACCAACCATGATAACCCCACAATTCGTCTCTGTGAGCTTGGAAAAACAATCCTTATGAGAGCCACAAGTATTCTAAAATACGGGGTGGTAAGTTTAGAGGAAGGCCTAACGAACGCCGAACACTGGCTGCCTCATGTATCGATTCATAACCCTCCATCACCTGTTGATTTACACTTACTACTGACACACAATACCTTGCTTACAAATTATTCTGACACATTTGTTTTTTGTTCTACAGCCACTCCAAAACAATTTACTGCCTGGGTGTTGGAAAATTTATTCTTTTAAAGCCTTTTTCTTTCCTACAGGTGGTAGTGAAGGTTTGACACAGTGCTTTCAGTGTAGCAGACTGTTGCACATCGCACTGAAAGATTCATGATGGTCATGTCCCTTGATAAAACTAACTTTTTGAATGAGGTATAACATACGCTTAGGGATTTTTTTTTATTTCTATTATTATTATTATTATTATTATCATTATTATTATTATCATTAGGTATTTTATTTTATCTTATTTTTTGTGCGTGCGTGCGTGTGCATAGCAGCCTTCCCCTAAACAGCTCTCGCCACACCCATGTGTGACTTCCACACCTATATATGACGTGCCTCAACTTTCGCGCCATGATTTTCAAGCGGTTTCTTCTAAAGAGAGTCGTTTCTTCCTATAAGCTCCCACGATTATTTACTCCACGAATTTGCAGAGAATTGCTCGTATAGACTCTATAGACTACTTCCAGTGTAACACGGCCATTAGACCTCACCCCTCCCTGCCTCCGAGCACCACCCCTTCCTGCCTCCCAATACGTGACTGGTTAATTGAAGAAATAATCCCCCCTTCGTCACTTGCAGATGTTGGGATATCGGAGTTGGACGGCCGGGACTCCGCAACAATGCCGTCAGCAGGGGGTGGGAATTATCCTTCAGATTAGTCTAAATGAGTGAAGTGAAGCGTGACTGAGCGGCGCGAGAAGCTGAGCCAACCGAGGCGCCACATTCTCAAACGGTTCAGCGTCGTCTCGCCTACTTTTAACAGGATGTAGTGAAAGTTGCTGAAAGTTCCACGTTTGTTTTCATTATTTTAATTATAGGCTGACAAGTTATAGGCTTGGGATAAAGCACCCGTGAAAATCGTTTGAACATTTTTCTTAAGGGAACCCAAAGCGTTTCAACATTCGGGTCATTACACCTTCCCCCTTATCTCCATGCGTCAGCCCAACGCAGAGCAGAGGTCACAGCAGGGAATCCAAGCTTTGACATGACCTTCGACTCTACTTGTACAGTCATCACCGGTGCTTGTTTCAATATCTAGCCCAGTCATCACTGCTGTTTGATTCAATCCTTTGCCCGATCATTACTGGTGCTTGTTTCAGTGTCACCCAATCATCAGTGGCGCTTTTGTCAATACGTGGCCTAGTCAGCAGCGTCGCAGTCGTTATTTAGGCCAATCAGCCCACCTCATTTGTCTTTCCAGCTAATGAACGCCCCGCTGTTATCACTTCAGTTATCTTCTTGATTAAGTAGACGCTCAGCATACCGTCACCTACAAGACACACACACACACACACACACACACACACACACCATTTCTCTCCACTGCGCCTCCACCGGACGCTCACCACATCATCACACCAAGTATTTCTATTCTTCTCTATACATGATAGAAACCTTAAGTTATACATTCTATCTAAACTTCTATATTTTTCTAAATTTATTGTTAGTGTAGAGTGTTGTAGTGAAACCATACGGCAGAGTAAGGACCTACAGATCTTTTGCGGTCTAAAGATCATGGTAATTTTATAACTATACAGCAATTTCATTCATTAAGTAAATGATCGTTTCATCTCCACCACAATAGTTGGATCAACACCCCAGGATACAAACTTTGGACTGTATTTTGACATGATTTGGACTCTCATTAGGAATATATTCAAAAGACACAGAGCTGATCACTTGTTCCTTTATAGATGTCTCTTTTCGTCCACTAACGATCCAAAATCCTTGTTAAATTACACACACAATCCTTACCAAAAATACAAAATTGCGCAGAAACGTTTGGGACCGTGATCCCTTATTCCCCTCAACACACACTGCCTGCACCTCGCCTCACCTTCATCACAGGAGCAACGTAACTTTCCCACCGCCACCGCCACGAGGCGCCGCCGTTACACATAATGACAAGAACGTGACGACCTTGCCCTCGTCCGTAACACTGACCTTGCGACCCCATCGACTCACCCACGGCACCTGCCACGCCGCCGCCGCCGCCGCCGCCACTTCACCGAACACAAATCGACTGAATCTTCCTTCTTCACAAGGGGACTACATTGAGGGTTCACTTCGCCGATAGATAGAAAAAAAAAAAGATGAGAAGAAAATAGCAGATTAACAGAATCACGCCTGTGTCACTTTGGCGAATGGAGCTATATTTTTCTATTAAGCAAAATCATGTATCTACTTCATTGCTATACACGTCATTACCTTCGCTATCTATTTAACTTACCAAGCCTACCATAACCTTACCACCACGCAAAAGCTTTTCACTCATTTTCCGGATCGAGAACAAATCAGACGTTAATGACAGATGTAACAAAGATAGATGGTTAACGCTTACCTATGTGAGGCGGGCGTTGTTCCAAAACAGTACCGCCCACCCGCCGCTACATAGCAATGCTAAACACATGGTTAAATACAGACGAACAATCATTAACGAGCAGCAGATGTTAGATAGAAAATGAGATGTAGTTATCCTGAAATATCCATCGAAAAGCCTCGTCCAGATTAATACGACTTGAAGTTGCGAGTCTGTGCGAAGGGGTGAGTCTACGCTAAGCTTTCATTGAAGCAGAGGAAGAGAAAGAGAAGCTGCAGGAGAAAGAGGAGGAAGAGGAAGAGTAGGAGGAGTAGGAGGAGGCGGATGAGGAAACGGGGAAATGAAATGCAGAATAATAATAATCTTCAACGTCTGCAAGAGAAACTTTCTTGTAATCTTACCAATTTAGTTCCTCAGTTCTAGTGGTTACAGCAGGGGTAAAAAGCAGAAAAGGTAGTAATGGTAGCAATGGTAATAATGGTAACAGTAGTAGTAGTAGTAGTAGTAGTAGTAACAATGATAATGATAATGATGATAATAATGATAATAATGATAGTAATAATAATAATGATAATAATAATAATAATAATAATAATAATAATAATAATAATAATAATAATAATAATAATAATAAACTATGTAATGAACTAACAGCGAAATCTCTCGAGTGGAGCGTGGATGTGATTTCATCGTTAGCACTACATAGATAGACTGATAAACAAACAGATAAATAAAGAGATAAATAGACAGGTAGGCTGGTAGTTAGGGATAAATAAGTAAACAATAACAATAATAATAAAAAGACGATTATATCATAAAACAAAAAGACATAATTCATTACTTACATAGTTCCAGCTCTTATTTCAAAACCGGACACATTATTCTTGCTGCAAAGCCTCAAACAGGAATACAATACAGGTAGGTACAATGCACAGAGGTATAATACACAGAAGAAAGAACACAAGCCACAAAACTCTCACGGAAAAGACTCTTCAAGAACACCAAATATGGCCTCACCTTTCCTTCCTATCCTTCCTTTCTCTCGGGCACAGGATCCCACAGAGAAAATTCATGTACCAAGCCACACTACTAAGCTAGGCGGGGAGGAGACGGTGCTGAGGAGTGCGGACTGGAACAGGATAACGCAACTGGTTAGGGAACTCTCACTGCGCAACCTTCGTCTGTACTAATGTAAACAAAGTGTCCATTCTCTCTCTCTCTCTCTCTCTCTCTCTCTCTCTCTCTCTCTCTCCTCGGCTTGAGCTCAGGATGTGCCAAACAGACTCGTAAGTGTTCGAATGAGGATGTGGATGTTTTTGTTTTTTTTTATGAGGGTTATTTAGAAGTTGTTAAGGTTTACACGTACATTTCCGTGTGTGTGTGTGTGTGTGTGTCGTTATTCTAGTGGTAGTTTAAAAAAAGGGCTTGCGTTGGGTCTCGTATTATTTTGAAAGGCCATAGGGATATCAGTCGGGTTTCTCATCGGTGCTTTGTTCGCCATTAATATAGCAGGCTCCTTACTAAACACGCCAATAGAATCACGTAAACATCCTTGAAAACCCCAGAAATTTTCACTCGGGAGTCGTCAAAGAAAATAGTAGAGATGAGCATTGAAATCCTCTTGAATGGGGACCCAGGAAGGAATAAAAGTTGTAGAAGGAACACACAATCATGGATGAGGACCGTGGCAACCTATCCGACGTGTTGCAGCACAGAGGTTATATTGATTAATTAACATCCCGCACGTGTTGCATGCAGTGACAGGGATCGAGTGAAAGCAAGGCTGCGAGGTATCAATCATCACATTATTACTCATTTTTCCAACCAAGAATGAAGTTTATTCAATACACAGAGACAGCGCAACCCACATAATTAGTATACAGTGTTATAACTTACTGATAATCATGAATTCAGAAAAGAAATAAGAAATTCCTTTCCTGAGGCAGGAGGTTGGGCAGCAGCAGGGTAGCCTTTAACCTACATTTTCCCGTATTTACTTTCTTTGAAGGTCGTGGAAAGCTGATACAGGAAGCTTGGGAGAAAGCGTTAGTAGGTCTGGTGAGAGGGCAGCCGCAAATAGCAGACGTGGCATCGAAAGATATGGTATGGTGTTATAAAGAAAAAAAAATGGATGAATAAATAAAAATATAAAATAAAGAAAACAAAACAAGATAAAGTAAAATTGAATAAATACTGCAAGATTCCATTCTATATGTCTGTCATTGAAGCTAGTCAGGCGAGGCTCTACAAAACGGAAAAGTTACGGCAGAGCCAGAATGCTTCCCAACAACGCCTTGGAAACGCTCGGCGGGGCACGCATGCCCAGGCACGCACGCCACTCAGGAGAAAGCGGAAGCAAGGAGTTTCGCCACCATCTCAAACCCGTCTTAACTCGTATTAAAAAAATATTTGGCCGGACGCTGTTAGGCTTTCTCTCGAGAGTGGCAGGGAGGCACCACGCGTGTCACTTAAAAAGAGCATA
The DNA here is from genome assembly GCF_035594125.1 of Scylla paramamosain. Lineage (NCBI taxonomy): Eukaryota > Metazoa > Arthropoda > Malacostraca > Decapoda > Portunidae > Scylla > Scylla paramamosain. The sequence continues at coordinate 7,542,303 of NC_087159.1, forward strand.
TTTCCGCTGCGTGCTTTGATGCTCGGCAGTGAGTGGTCACCAAAATTACCACCTGAGGCGAAAAAACACATCACACTTTCCGCTCCCTCCTTTCTTCTCTATTCCTCCTCCGTCTGCTCTCCTCACCACTTTTTTCCTTTCCTTCCTCCCATCCCTCTCTTCTCTTGCCCTTTCCTTTCCTCTTTTCCTTTCCCACCTCTGCTCTCCTCACCACTTTCTCCTCTCCCTCCCTCCCTCTCTCTCTCTCTCTCTCTCTCTCTCTCTCTCTCTCTCTCTCTCTCTCTCTCTCTCTCTCTCTCTCTCTCTCTCTCTCTCTCCACCTCTGGTCTCGTCACCACTTTCTCTTTCCTATCCTTTCTTTTTACCTTCAGTCTGACCTCCTTTCCGTGTCCTGTTTGACGTCTGGGGAAGGGGGACCGAGGTGGAAGAGAGCGCTCCCTCCTGTCCCGGCGTGAGCGAGCTGTAAGGAACGCGTCTTATAGAGTTCTCCATATAATAAGACGTTGATAGAGACTCCTGAGGCTAACACAAAACTCCAGGTGGCCATCATTGTTCACAAAGTAGCGTTCTCAGACAAGGAGAAAGAACTGACACGTCAAGATGAAAGAAATCCTGTAAGGGAAAGTTAGAGCACTTTTTTTTTTTTTCATTGAGCTAAAACTGAAGATAGGGAAAAAAGTGAAGCTAGCAAATTACCTTTGACGCTCGTATATTCTGGTTTTCTTCCCGGGTACCCGAGAGAAAGTTAGCCAAGATAGAATCCCTGTGATATTGTATATATAGGTCGTGTCAACTTTGCTTTCCTTACTCTAACAAATCTACGACTTCACCCGGATTACCGATCTCTCTCTCTCTCTCTCTCTCTCTCTCTCTCTCTCTCTCTCTCTCTCTCTCTCTCTCTCTCTCTCTCTCTCTCTCTCTCTCTCTCTCTCTCTCTCTCTCTCTCTCTCTCTCTCTCTCTCTCTCTCTCTCTCTCTCTCTCTCTCTCTCTCTCTCTCTCTCTCTCAGCAGGTCGACTTTCTTTTCTGTATAACTAATGGAAAGAAAACATTCTCTCTCTCTCTCTCTCTCTCTCTCTCTCTCTCTCTCTCTCTCTCTCTCTCTCTCTCTCTCTCTCTCTCTCTCTCTCTCTCTCTCTCTCTCTCTCTCTCTCTCTCTCATTTATTTTTTGTCAATGTGTGTGTGTGTGTGTGTGTGTGTGTGTGTGTGTGTGTGTGTGTGTGTGTGTGTGTGTGTGTGTGTGTGTGTGTGTGTGTGTGTGTAAAGCCGAAGGAACACTGCCCCAGTTTTTTGCAGGGGTGATGTGAAAGTCAAGTAATAGCAGACCTGACTGGCTGCCAGCCCTTCCCCTCCCTACCCTGACCCACTCCCGCACCGCCCAGCCCAGCCCAACCATGTCCCGACTCACGCCCTTATCCATACCCAACTCTACAGCACGCACGCCCACCTGTTCACACCCATGCCTCGAAGCTCCTCATTGGTGCCATTACTGTGCTTCCTGTCGGTCTTACTCGTACTGTAATCTATTCGACGAACGTGTTCCCAGACTTTACTGGTATTATTATTAATAAACATGTGAGGCGGAAGGACTAAATTATACAGTCAGTTGTGAATGCACCACCTCCCTCCCGTGTTAGTGAGTCCAGTGCCAGGTGCTCGTAAGTACGTACTGTGTATATTGCTCAATTTTCCCCGCGTCTACCTTCCACTGCTGCACAGAGGCGTGATTAGGGACCGTATTCTGAATCACTTATTTGTCACACCTCCAGTACTTTCAAAAGGCTCTGATTGAAGCTACACTGGTTTTTATTTATCTATTTATTTTATTTGTTTATTTTTTTACTGTTCTAGTGACAAATTAACAAGATTTCTGCATTATCAAAAGGAGAAACCATAAAAAAAAACCCGGCTAATCATCTCCATGGCCTCAGAAAATAATCGATGTGAGAGAGCAAGGCGTTTCTGAATATAAACTAAGGTTCAACGCCAGAATCTCTCTCTCTCTCTCTCTCTCTCTCTCTCTCTCTCTCTCTCTCTCTCTCTCTCTCTCTCTCTCTGCGGGTATAGTAATGGGAGGTTTGCGAGGCCAGCAGGAGGGGCGTCTAGGGAAAGGCAGCCTCCCTCCAGTGGTCAGCGGAAGAGCCGAGTCATCAGCCTCGAGGCTGAGGGCACCATTGGAAAGTGACTGCGGACCGTGTTCTGTAATTATACTCGTAGCATCCAGAGCTGCTCACTTCCCGTAATAAAAAGAAGTTCGCTTAACTCTCTCTCTCTCTCTCTCTCTCTCTCTCTCTCTCTCTCTCTCTCTCTCTCTCTCTCTCTCTCTTTACGTGGCTGCAATATGAGAGCAGTTTTCGTCCCCTTAGGCACGCCATATAGGAGCAGGGAGCCGTAAACGACAGATGAGATGCATGGCCAGGTGTCAGTAGGCAGGTCGCGGGAGTGAGACGAAAAACTCGGGAACTTGTGGATAAGAATGGAGACAAGTGAGAGTGAGGCCGGAGGTGAGAGTGAAGTTGGTGTAAAGCGTTACTTCTGACACGGTAGCTCACGTTTCCAGCATCCGGCGGCGTCGCTTGCCAGATGGGAGCGGCGGAGCGCTGAGGTGCCGTCCACTCAACCTTTTCCATCAGATGATAGCAACCACTCCCTCTCGTTTTTTTTTTTCTTTTTCGAAATCACTCTAACTATTCATATAATATGACTTGAGCCAGGGACTGTATACTCAATGATTTCGTCGCCTTATCTCGGCTACTTCTAACGGCCTCTAGTGGAAGCTACAAGGATGTTTATAGTTTTAATATTAATAACAAGCTTACTGTACCACCACAGGGAACAGCAGCCATGAGGATCCGAATAATCATCTCATCAGCTTCTGAAAATAATTCATAAAAGAGAGAGACCAAAGCTTTACAAAATATGGGAAAGATTTCAGACGTAAAAGAAAAAAGATCCATCAATCAGTTTCCTGAAAACTGCAACACTTATCCAAATACTCGTACAGTAGATTATTCCTTGTGAGCTTCAGTCCTGCACATTATGAAAGAACGAGCAAATATTATTATTATTAATATGATTTCTATTTGCACTAGTGTTTTGAATGACCTGTTAGCATGGTAATTCATTTACTAAGCAGACAACAAGAGAAATCGTGCTTCCGTGTCAGCATCCCATTGTAGATCCGGACCCGTAGTATCTGAACACCTTATCCATCAAGACACCACTTAATTGCTACGTGTTTCAGACCACTTTTCTCCGCTCCTATATATTAAACGTCAATCAAAATAGATGTCATGTTATATGGTTCATTTAACTAAATACGGCGTCGTTCGAGAACCCCGGAGCCACGCCAAACAAGGTGGGAAGCATGTGGGAAGCTAAACTTTCACCAAACCTGCACTGCCGCTGCCGCTTCGTGCTTGACCATTCAACAAGGGGAATCAGTCCGTTCCTGAGTTTTCAGAAGAGACGCAATTTTATTCATGACAAGTAGGGAGTTTTCACATTGCATTTTCCGTTTTTTTTTTTTTCACCCTAATTGTTGGATGGTGATGCTTCCTTGACAGACGGGCCTGTGCCTCCTCCACCCCACACCCGAATCCCGTCGTCTTAAGTAGTCCTTATCACCCAACTTTCCACGACGATCGGAACGAAACGCCGCGATGTGATCTCGTCGGCAGCGTTAAGACCTGCCGGTTGGGATCTCAAACCGCTTTCTCTCTAACCTGTTTTGTCTTGTGCTGCTCTTTTTTTTTTTTTCTTCTTCTACACCTTGCCTTTCCTCCGCTCTCTCTCTCTCTCTCTCTCTCTCTCTCTCTCTCTCTCTCTCTCTCTCTCTCTCTCTCTCTCCAAAGTAGTTGCACCCGCGTCTATTCCGAAGCGGGGTCTTCATTGTTAATAACTCCATCAGTCCCTGTCACATGCTTGATAGTATTAATAACTCTAACAGTGCCTGTCACATGTTTGCTACCAAAAAGTTTGTTTCGAGGCTATGTTGTTAAAATAATTATTCACTCTTCCTTTGAGATAGAATTTGGGAGAAAGATCACAATAAGTCTATTGATTAATAGGATGGAAGCCAACACAGATCATTGTGAGTACTGGTCACTGAAATGACAAAGCATCGCACACATAAGGTTTGCTAATATTTACTAATGACTGAGCGGCACAGTCAGAAATCTCTTCTCGAACGTAACTGAGAACACTACAGAGATGAGCACCATAGCGCAATTAAATACAAAGCCATAGAGTAAGAGAGTAACAAAACATGATAGCCATGTAACAAAGAACAACACAGAAGGTAAGCTTGTTCTTTAAAGCGACACTAGGAACAATAGGGCAGACAGACCAACGAGATGCAGCAGCGGAGCAACGTGGGAGAGGCCGTCAGCAGAGGCAACCAAATATTTGATGTCGGTCATGAAGTGACATTCACACTGCGCTTTCGTTTTGATTTCTGTCGCTTGCCTGCGGATCCTTGAAAACCAGAAGCACAGGCGCTAAATCCAGTATGAAATATGTAAAATTCATCACAGGACGCACTGCCCTTTTATTTTCCTCATGTTAAGTGCGGCACTCGACTGATTTGAATGTACCAGATGTAACAATAAATGATGGAGAGGAAGGATTGGCAAGGAGGGGGATAGCTTGCTCTTCAGATTTGTGTGGAAATACTTTATGTACCCTCATATTGATCAGAATATTTGATTTCGACAATATATACATCAGGCTAACCAGACACATATACACGCATTTCTAATATTCCATGCGTCCATTTTTCTCATCTTCCTTTGGACCTTTACAGGTAGTGGCGCTGGCAACGGCGGCTGCGGCAGCATCAGTGACTGAGAGTGGGGAGGAGTTCACGCCTCGCCACCGGAGGAGTCTCGGGGGTTGGTTCAGTGAATTCTTCGGATACGACGATGAGGACAACTACAGCTCAGAAGCCATTATTGTACCAGTACCGTACCCTCGCCAAATGCGCCATATCAGAGGACACTACGGGGCTCCTCAGGGCTCCTATGGCCCTCCCCCAATAAAAGCCTCCTATGGTCCTCCTCCTCTTCCTCCTAAGACCTATGGTCCTCCTCCTTCAAAGGGTTATGGTCCTCCTCCAAAGGCTACCTATATCCCTCCTCCTACAGCCTCTTACGGTCCTCCTCCTCCTCCACCTCCTCCTCCTCCTTCAAAGGGCTATGGTCCTCCTCCTCTTCCTCCTTCAAAGGGCTATGGTCCTCCTCCTCCTTCAAAGGGTTATGGTCCTCCTCCTAAAGCTACTTTCATTCCTCCTCCTGAAGCCTCCTATGCTCCACCTCCTCCTCCTCCACCAACATCATATGGTCCCCCTCCAAAAGCCACTTATATTCCTCCTCCCAATCCAACATATGGTCCTCCTCCAACCTCCTATGGTCCCCCACCACCCCCAGTACATCATGGTATTAAGGGAGGTATTGGAGGCCACATTAAGGGAGGTGGTGGTGGTCACATTGGTGGAGGTCACATTGGAGGTCACATCAAGGGAGGTGGTGGAGGTCACATAGGAGGAGGTCACATCAAGGGAGGTGGTGGAGGTCACATAGGAGGAGGTCACATCAAGGGAGGTGGTGGAGGTCACATAGGAGGAGGTCACATCAAGGGAGGTGGTGGAGGTCACATAGGAGGAGGTCACATCAAGGGAGGTGGTGGTCACATTGGTGGTGGTCACATCAAAGGTGGTGGCGGAGGTCACATTGGAGGAGGTCACATAAAAGGTGGTGGCGGAGGTCATATTGGAGGAGGTCACATAAAAGGTGGTGGCGGAGGTCACACTGGAGGAGGTCATATCAAGGGAGGTGGTGCTATCCATGGACAGGGAATCCCTCATGGCTTTGGCCCTGTGAAGCACACTGATGTGGTCTCTGGGGGAGATGGGTACTCTGTCCCAGCTGTGCCTGTCTCAGACTATGCTGGGCCACCACCACCACTGCCTGACATCCATGGAGTCTCACACGCAGATGATCATGACCTGTATGGTCCGCCCAAAATTCCCATTGAGACTTATGTGTCTCCGGAAGTCCCTGTGGTGCCACCTCAGGCAATTGACCATGTGCCCATAGGACCTCCGCTGCCTATTGGACCTACAGTTCCTGATACCTCAAACAATTACCGAGCTCCACCGTCATTCCCACCACCTATGGCTGCTCATGGCTCCTCCTCCTCTTCTTATCTTGATGGATTTGAAGCCTCACAACCCATAGTCCCTGCTGGTTCTGTTCGTCCACTCTATGATCTTCCAAATGATCATTTACAGATTGTTGATGATTCCATAGAACTTTCACATCCCTCATGTCTTGGTCATTCATGTTCTGATGGAGAAGTTTATCCTCCAGCCCCACTGCCAATATTGCCTCCGGGAAGCGGTGCCATTGACTTTGGTGGAAAGAAACGAAGTGTAGAAGGAGGTCATGTGGTTTCGGAGGTTTCCTTGACAGATTCTCCTCAAACTCTGCTCTATGGAGCAGAACTGGGATATGATGACCCAATCATTGAGATTGTGATTGAGGATGGGGACCCACTCCCAGCCCCACCCCCACCAGTAATAGATCCTTCACTCTATGAGGTGCCAAATGATCCAGTGGAAGTGTTCTTCATTGAATACAGTCCTGGGGACAATCTAGATGATCTGGATTCTTTAGATCTTGGTGATGCACAGTCTGCTGTCCTCCATGACTTGCCCCAGGAGCTTCCCCTTGGTGTGCGCAATCACTTACTTGACTCAGGAGTCCTTGGCAATGCTGAAATCCAGGTACTTGATCTGGAAGATGCCTTAGGTACAGACTACCTGGATGGAGATGTGAGGGAAGCCCTAGAATCCGTGTATGGCTCAGAGAGTCGTCAATCTATCACAAAGGTGGACCCCTCAGACAAGCAGAATGTGGAGGTAAAGGTGCGTCGCCTTGTGGAAGATGGAAGGACTGCCAAAGTAGATGAACTTCTTTCCAATCTCAGGGGATTCCAGAAAGGGCGCTTTGCTGGACGCGTGAAGGCCAATGATGAGGAATCTGACAAGTTCATTCCTGTGAGTGTAGATGGTGATCGTCTGCCACTACCTGACAACCCAGAGCTAGAGGGACGTGAGTTGGCAGGTGTCCTTGTCTTAGCTGAGGATGATTCTGGTGAAGCTGAAGATGATGTACCAGAGCCACCATCTAACACCAGTGATCCTGACCACAATCTGGTGACATCAGGAACGGAGGAACAGCCCATCATCCAGCCTTCTCCAAAAGACAACCCTGAGGATCGAGAGTGGCATGGGGACCCTGATGGTTGGCGTCCAGTTTGGAACTGAACTTTGCTATCCTTCGTCCAGCTCTGTGCCTCTCCTTGCCTTGCCCCTTGCCAAGAACCACATTCTTGGGTCAGCAGGTGGCAGGTGACTTTCAAGTCATTCACTGTGGGGATGCAAGTCAGACAGGACTCACAGGAGTTCAGCTACTTATTTCCCTGTGACAGTCCAACCCCGGAGCCAAGAGGAGCATATGGGAACAAGAACATAGGACCCGTGGCCCTCATATGTGCTCCTCATTGTTAAGCCTTGTGGGCCTGTTTCTGCCTTACCCCCTTCATTACCCTCTGTACATAGTGTCAACCAGTAGCTCGGGGTGGCAGCAGTAACCAGGGTTAAGACCGTGTCATAGGAAGCATAAGGTTCCCTTTTTATAAGTATTAAGTTTTTATACTTTTATATGTCAGTATGAATGCAATGAATATTTTTCTAATATCTCAGGACAATAATTGGTGTGTGTGTGTGTGTGTGTGTGTGTGTGTGTGTGTGTGTGTGTGTGTGTGTGTGTGTGTGTGTGTGTGTGTGTGTGTGTGTGTGTGTGTGTGTGTGTGTGTGTGTGTGTGTGTGTGCATCAGTTGAGAAAGCTAAAGCAGCAGTACTTCATATTTGTATGTTAAACAATATCAATAAATCAATAAAAACATAGCTCTAAGGGTGATATTACTGTGAGACAAGATTAACACATGAACATTTGTTGTTTTTATGTTATATCTTTTAATATTTTCTTGTTGATGTTAACCACATGAATGTAAGATACTTGTTTTTTTTTTTATGCTAAATTTACTTGACTATTCATGGTTCTTAGTCAAATGTTGGCACCAACACACAAAGGTTGTGGTGAACATAGGAGTGGCAGCACCAATTTGCACACTGGGTGTGCTCAGAATCACCTTGGTGTTTACATATTCGTGTCTATAGAGTGGGCTGTAAATTTCCATGCAGTGGAAATTAATAATGTTTTTTTTTCTTTTTTTACAAAATGTTGCACATGGTTACCATAATTTTCAAAACTGTTTACAAGATGTACACCTCTGGCACTATGTGAACAAACTAACAAACACACTTGGTGTTACACTTGTAACATGGTAGCATTAAATAGCATAACAGTAATTGTGTTAAGGTTTCTTCACCATGAGACTGCACCTTTGTATGTATATTTTGAACATAATGGACACCATATACAACATAGTCTATAATTTTTCTTTGTGTGTTAATTCCTTTGTGAAGCAAACCATACTGAATTACAGATTACATGCATCCCAGCTAATGTATTGGTATGAAAATTTTTTGTTTGTTTTCAGTGAATAATCTACTTATCATTAATTAATCACTGTGACCATTATTTTTAGGTTTCTAAAATTATATTGTAACTGACATTATCTGTCAGTTTTTGTCCACACAATGTTGCTCAAGAATTTCCACAATCATCTGCTGACAGAATCATGCAATCAGTTGCTCTATTATTAGTATTTAAAGGAGTCAATGTGAATGTAATGTACAGTAAATTAATAAATTTTGAAAATGTGCATTGTTTTTCTCTAAACACAAGCCACAATGTTGATGGTGACATAAATGCTTGGCTAAATCATGAGGGCAGCAGGTGCCTGGATGCTTATCTATTCATTACAGTGAACCAATAAACTTATGGACTAGATACATAACTCTAGTCTGAATTTAAGTAAGAGGCACCACAACAGTGAGGGAGAGAAAACTTGTCAGACAAAGTTTAACAATGTAAAGGACCATGCCACCCATCTTGAATCTCAGTCTGTTCCTTAAAGTTTGAAAGCACCATGGATCAGATCAGGAAGCAGATACCAGAGGCGTCACTAACTTTCTTTGCAAAATTTTCTGTTTTACAATTGCCAATAAACCCAATTTTGAAGGACAAAGCCATAAAATAAAGATGCCTTCAGACTTCACACAGTTAAAACTAGCTATGTTGCTGTAAATCCTTCAATTTTTTACTATCACTTCGGACCCTGTTCAGGGACCAGCATCTCAGTGGGCTTTTTTTATTGGATTTTGTTGCCCTTGGCTGGTGTCCCTCCTACATAAAAAAAAAGTGACCTCCCATATTTTGATGAATGTTCAATGAATAAAACAAGAACAAGGTTTATAAACACTTATATTACTCTACCTGTAAATTGTTGACATGAATATGTAATCCTTGAATGAGAAATTATTACAGTACTATGTTCATAATAATAAAAAAAGTCATCACCATAACAATCAATCTATTCATCTATGAATCTGCTCAGTTTTTCACTATGAAACACAACACATCCTCACCTCATCTCCCTGGAGTACTTATTTACCTTGAACTGGAAAGACCTGGTGTGCCCTGCAGCTGCCTCACATAATGACAGTCTGACTGGAATACAGCATGAACACTCTTTCTGTTATTATGCAGATGGTGGTACTGTCATATCTCATGATTTGAACGTCCTTCAGTTCAAACAACTCCCAATTTGAACAGGGTAGACAAACAAATTTTGTCCTCCAATTCTAACACAAACACCTGTTTTTAGCACTGCCACTCAGTCAGTCCCCCTTCCTTCTCCTTCTCCCCATTCCCTTCCTCTCCCTTCCCTGCATCCCATCCCTCCCCATTTCCTCCCTCCCTCTATCTATCTCACTCACCCTGCCTCCTTCCATATTCTCTCTCTCTCTCTCTCTCTCTCTCTCTCTCTCTCTCTCCAGTTCCTTACCCCATGAACTCTCCTTCTCCATATGTCCCTTCCTCCCATTGTTCCTTTCCTCTCCCTTCCTCTTTCATCTGGTCTCGAACTTCATTCCATCACTTCATTTCCCTTTTATCTGTCAGAGATAAGGGACAAGGGAGTCATACCTTGCTCTCTCCCCCCATCATTCATTATCAATTCTCAGGATTATTCTTACTTACACACACACACACACACAGAGAGAGAGAGAGAGAGAGAGAGAGAGAGAGAGAGAGAGAGAGAGAGAGAGAGAGAGAGAGAGAGAGAGAGAGAGAGAGAGAGAGAGAGAGAGAGAGAGAGAGAGAGAGAGAGAGAGAGAGAGAGAGAGAGAGAGAGAGAGAGAGAGAGAGAGAGAGAGAGAGAGAGAGAGAGAGAGAGAGAGAGAGAGAGAGAGAGAGAGAGAGAGAGAGAGAGAGAGAGAGAGAGAGAGAGAGAGAGAGAGAGAGAGAGAGAGAGAGAGAGAGAGAGAGAGAGAGAGAGAGAGAGAGAGAGAGAGAGAGAGAGAGAGAGAGAGAGAGAGAGAGAGAGAGAGAGAGAGAGAGAGAGAGAGAGAGAGAGAGAGAGAGAGAGAGAGAGAGAGAGAGAGAGAGAGAGAGAGAGAGAGAGAGAGAGAGAGAGAGAGAGAGAGAGAGAGAGAGAGAGAGAGAGAGAATTTTAGTGCAAAATAAAAATTGTGTACACTACAACAATTGTTTTCAAGACTGAAGACGGCAAGAACTTTTGACTTTTCTTTTGACTTATCATTTTGAGGTTGATGTTTATTTACAATAGTATTTTTGCATAAAATTTTAAGCATCTGACATATAGGACAATCTACTTTTTTTGTCTGTTTTTTAGGATGATTTAAGTGCTGTCTTATATGCCAAAATATCCAGTACTTCATGTTTCCTTTTACTGTATTTTTCTACAAATGATTTAGGTTATTTTCATTCAAATCTATGTTTAGGGCACAACAAAAAAAAAAAAGAGAGAGAGAGAGAGAGAGAGAGAGAGAGAGAGAGAGAGAGAGAGAGAGAGAGAGAGAGAGAGAGAGAGAGAGAGAGAGAGAGAGAGCGTAGGGGAAGATTTTGGGACCTGGAATGGATGAATTCTTTTTTGCATTAATTTGAGTGAGATAAATTGCTTCCCAATTTGAACATTCCAAAATTCAAACAGCCTAGAAGAACCAATTAAGTTTGAATAAAAAAAGTACCACTATACAGTATAAGCTTTGAACAGGGACATTTTTAAAATTCAGAAAACCAACAATATGGCACTAATTTCTGCATGTAAAGTTCATCCTGGGCATTCTCAATAATGAATTTTAAGTAAGCTCATGCAGAACCTGGTAGGACCATTGGTTCAGTATCACAATGTAAGGCCACGTTTCCTCCAAGTGAATTGATTACATTTATTTCTTAAGGAATCATTTGACTCCAGTAATTCTGAGTCAGCATTGTTCCACCTGACTGAGTCAAATTGTCCCAGATTTGGTAAACAATCCAGGTTTTTTTTTTTTCTTTAAAATGAACACAGAACAATGTAAAATGCTTGTCAAGTTGACTGCATCTCACTCTTGGTGCACAGGACCACAAGGATCATATGAAAGATGTCCCTCTGGTATTAAATCAATCAGGTTCTCTGAAAACATGATGCTCACTCCTTGGTGAAATTGCTGTGATTGATGAAAAATGTGCCCACATGTTTCAGACTCTGAGTTGCCATGAATCAGCATGATCTGAATTGACTCGATTCGCTTGGTGTAAGTGGTTACAATGAAATTAGTGTGATGAATCAAGACAAATCATGAATTGGGATGATTCTTCATGAAATGAACTGAACTGATTCACTTGGTGTAAATGTGACCTAAGTTGTCAAAATTATCAAGTATGTCACTCCAAATTCAAACTCAACTTCATTAATTTACCCTATAAAAATAATTTTCCTTTCTAATCCTTAATGCAGTACATTAATTATCTGTAAAAAATACATTGGGTGGACTTACCTCTGAGAAAAAGGAGAAATATAAGTACAAAGGAGGGAAGAGCCTCTCAGTATTACATACTGCATATCCACATAGTAAACAATAGTTTACACACTTCTGCTCCTTCATGTACTACTGCTCAGTCTCATTCATATTTAACTCGTGTCTTCCACATACAAACATAGAAAAATAAAATTCCTATTATCTCTTATCTTACCCACTTAGAACAAACCCTCAGCCACAAAGAAACTTATATAATGTTCCGTGTAGTTCCAGACTACAATCCTACTGTAGTTGTGTGGTATTTAGAACAACACTGCAGGTCACCTCACATATCCAATCTACCTTAAAATAGCTGGCATTTGATGTATTTTCTTATGTAGTATCCATGAAAATTAAAATGAATTATGAAAAATCATGATAAAAACTGAATAATAAAATCCTCTTTACTTCCCACATTTTCAATTATCTCACCATACCATAAATGAACTTGATGAGATGCTAGTTACACTTCACAACCATATCATATTCCTGCCAATAATATCAAGATCATCCACTGAATATGCATGTATGGTAAATATTACCAAAGAATTCTACCACATGACAATATTCCATAGCACCAGCAGTATATTCAAACTTATCCATCTATAAACCTTTAAAGTGATCTACCAATAAACCTTTAAAATGATCAATCCATAGCAATAAAAGGAGAATCTCAGTCCCCTTCCTCCATTCCTTTAAGTCACCTTTCTTGATATGCAAGAATAAAGTGGTAGTTCCTTCCAGCCCCGCTGTGGAGTGTAGCCAGGTCATGTCCCCAATTCCCACAGAAGAAATTTAAATTTATGAATACTTATCCTACCAAAAGAAACTTTATTTCATGTAAAGAGCTACTTGAAACTAACAACAGATCAATGAAACAAAGAGCTTGTTTTAAATAATATAAATTACACAGATATGAACAATTAGCAGAAACAAGATTTAGTCAGACTAAGAGTTGACCTCTACTTCCCAAAGCTATTTCCTTCTATAAGTTTTCTGCTGAAGATGACACTAGAATGTGAATTTATTCATTTTGATTTCACTTTGTTAAGTCTTCATTAATGACATAATTACAGGCAACCTGAACCATGTGATGCAAGGTGTTCCTAAGAGGGGACTGAGCATCGTACATGCCAACAATCACAGCAGAAAGCCACAACAAATGCAATGAATAGAGATTGGTATTATTTTTTAATATTCATTCAGCTAAACAAATAAGAATGAAAAGCAAATAATGAAATAGGGGGTGGTTAAGCAGCTAAATCCAGTACTATAATATGATTTGGCTAAACTGACAGAATGACAGAAAATTAGATAACCAAGACAGAGTAAAATTGATACAGGTGGGTGCATGAGGACAGCTAATGAAATGGGAGGACAGAGTGCTGATGAATGTGAGAGTGAAGGAAGAAAGGATAATGAGAGTACAGACTATGGATGGAGGGAATGCAAAGACACAAATCAACAGAAACTTCTATTGTGGCCATCCCATAGAGGTAGTTCTTAGAAAAAAATACCCAATATTGAGCAAAAAAAAAAGCTTCATCTCAAAAATCTTCTTTTCAAAACTATCACTAATTACATGAGATGGATAACAGCAAAAGTAATCCATCAATGTAATGTATTACATGGCAATGAACTCACTTTATTCATCACATCAAGTTAATCAAGTTAATCTAAACAAATGATAAGACATCAAAGATTTACTCATAGCGGCGTGATGGATGGTAGGTCTTCTGAGTCATCAAAGGCCCACCCTGGCCCCTCCTAGGTCTCAACAGAAGTCGGAAAGAGCCGCGGGGAAGCTGCGATGGCAGGCTGGGGGAGGAGGATGAGGAGCTGGGAATTGGATTGTTAGTATGGTCTTCTGGTCGCTGAGTGTTGTCTCCATCCTCTGAAAAGACTGAGGCTGGAAAAGACTCCTGAGTGCTGGGTGGAGAGCCTGGACGGTGCTGAAGGTTACCAATGTTGTGCACAATACGGCTGTGCACCCCTGAGCCCCACCGAGTCCCACATCTGCCCAAGGAGGGTGATGGGCCTCTTCCAAGAGAGCTGGAAGGCTGATCAGGATTGGGAAACACACCAAAGGTTGAGATGAGGCTGTTTGAAATAAGAGCATGGGAAGGAGGGCGAAGTCTTGGTGAGGAAGAAGGAAGGTGGGGAGGTATGGAAGCTGGGAGATGAGATGACAACACATGGGATGATATAGGACCTGTGATATTCTGATTCGACTGTGGCCGGGTGTTTGATGATGGAGAACGCAAGATACTGCTGGGAAAGGAGCAGGATATAGGAGCAGGTTGGGGAGGGAAGAGGGAACTAAATCTGTCACTGCTACTACGGGTGACTGCTACTGCAACATTGGGTGAAGGTGGTGGTGGTGGGGAGGGTGGCAGTGGTGGAGCAGGAGGAGGCTGTGCCGGTGTGGATGGTGGGGGTGGTGGTGGAGGTGGTGGTGGGGGGTGGTGGCTTTGGGCAGGGGTTGACAGCTTCTCCAATTCCTGTGAAACCCATAGAACACAAAACTATAATCAGCTGCATGATATAAAATTCAAGTCAAGTTATACATTCATATTCATCACTTCTTTGTAACTTGTTAAACCTTGCATTCTGCATTGTTTTCCATTACAACTTGATGATGACTGCATCTCTCTATATGAAAGGAAATTGAACACAAGCTGCATCTTGTATAGATACATGTTCATAAAACTGCTTGAATAGAGTAAAACTTGAACACAGAAATAAAAACAATGAAGAGAAAGTTTCAGCATTATCATATTTCCCTGGACAAGCCTTATGGTTTCTATGCTTCATAGAAATTAATGAAGGTAAAGGGTGATATTCATTAAACTTACACTGTTATCAAAGGTAGCTCTCCGATGCATTATGTGGAAAAACTAAGAAGAGACACTTACGAGATGAATGTGGGAGAATATGCCAGAAGGAGGAGAGCTGGGCTGTAGTGAGAGGTCGGGCATCTCCAACGAGGCATGGGATCACACCACTAGACCTGCTGCTGCTGCTGCTGCCACCAATGTTGCTAGTGCCACTGCTGCTACTGATACTACTGTTGCTGACTGAACTACTGCTGGCAATGTTGCCTGCTGTTTTGCTGCTCCCAATGTGACTGTTGTCTTCATCTCTCTTCTGGCCACATGCAGGCAGAGAAAAGATTAACACACCTAGTACAAAAAAGGCAATAAGAAAAAGTACAATGTCTGTGGTGTGCAAAGAATGACTGGTGAAAACAATCAAAGTGTACATGACAGATCTTGTATATCTAATAAAGAAAATGCAGTAAGAATGTAATGTTATTGAAGGAATCACGTATGGAGATGTAATTTTTCTAGCGCCAACATCATGCAATAGTAACCATTCAATACTCCACTCTTTCTTGATAACTTTCCATTAGGACAGTGGCCAAGACATGAGAATAATGATGAGATATTATGAATGTTGAGCAACACAAGAGCAAACATTGCACATAAGAGCAGTTTTTTTTACACCACCACTAAAAAACAACCTGTCATAACAGCTTCAACACACTTTCCACATTAATTTCATAAGGAGATGCTTTGGTATTTTGTAGTGACTATAATAAATAAATAAATAAATAAATAAATAAATAAATATATATATATATATATATATATATATATATATATATATATATATATATATATATATATATATATATATATATATATATATATATATATATATATATATATATATATATATATATATATATATATATAAGTAACAGTAATAAACAAATATATAAAGAAATAAATGAAAACAGATAAATAAATACATAGAATAAAAGGCAAATTATGTTGTTCTGGAGAGAGAGAGAGAGAGAGAGAGAGAGAGAGAGAGAGAGAGAGAGAGAGAGAGAGAGAGAGAGAGAGAGAGAGAGAGAGAGAGAGAGAGAGAGAGAGAGAGAGAGAGAGAGAGAGAGAGAGAGAGAGAGAGAGAGAGAGAGAGAGAGAATATCTAGAATTATCCAGAGGCATACATGGCAAGAACAAGGAGCATCTCTGAATCTGAAACTAAACTGAATAAATGCAAATACTACAAAGCCAGAATAGTATGGAGTTGGTTCAAATCTTGTATAACATAACTTAATAAATATTAAGAGACACATTGACACTCACAGAGAAGTATCTTATGAAGAAACTGGCTATATCACAACACACAAGTCCATGACTTATTATCATACTCCAATAACAAGAATCGTATGCTGAAGGAACACATTTTAATACAAAATATATCATACTGTGATTCACTGATATCAGACATATTCTTTTAACCTACAGTAATGCTGAGAAAAGGTTGGAGTTATGATGTGTGTTAATTTTTCACTAACCTGCTTCACATGCTGCATCAACAAGTAATCAATGTTGTACTTTGCAGGGTTCTCACTCTCTGTCTCCACAGAGGACTTCTGTCTGGCTGACACACTGCTACCATTCTTAAAGCAATGTTCAACACTTTCACAGGCCAACAACTTACTAGCCCTTTTGCTAGGTTGAACTTTTTTCACCTCCCTCTCTTGGGCTTCCTCATCAAGCTTTTCCATTTCTGGGACAACCTGCAACAACTAATAAATAATGCCCTTTAATAATCTGTTATCTTAAACACAATAAATCTCTTACCTATGTGTATATGTATTTAAGCATCTTGCACTTTAGAATTTTACAATACATACAACAACCTTCACATACTCTGTTCATACATTTAGCCTTGTATACTTTAATTTTTTCACTTTCCCAATCTTTTTTCTTCACGCATTATTGCACATACACTAGGGCCTCTGAACATGAAAAACTTTGAACATAATTTTTTTCCAAGTCCAAATGGCATGCAAAATCATTTTTAATCCTGAACATGAATTTTCCTCTAAACACACCACCACCACCTTGGCATGTTTTCATCATATATATGGAAACATACAGAATGGAGATTTGAGGGAATTTATTCCCTGAATACTATTTAATGATTCTGAGAGTACACTGTTTGGCAACACTTTGCCAGCAGTCCACCTGCCTCACTTGTTGCTGCCACACATGCAATGTGTTTCCTGTGGTGTTGTGACTTATTCATGTGTTCTTTTTTCTGCTTTTCATGTGCCAGCTAAGATGTCAAGAAAGAAGCTGATGGTCTCTGGCAAGAAGGTAAAGGACTCCATCACCAATGCAGTGAAGATAATTGACAGAGGCAAACAGGTGACAGACCTCACAAGGATATTTGGCCGATTACCTTCTTTCTTTATTATTTATTATTTCATCAATACTTTCCCAAATAATACTTTTATTAGTTTTATTTACTAACAATAATCCTGTTTCATGCTAAAAATTACTGATCATGAGTGATATGCACACTTTAAGCAGAGTTGAAACAAATTTTATTTTCCTTTATTCTAATGGAAAAATTAATTCTGCATGAGAATTGCCTCCTTGAATTAATCAAATTCATGTTCAGAGGTTATACAGTATGCTGTACGAATATGGGGACCTTATCATCAACAACACTCCTTCTGTGGTGCAGTCAGCCTTTGGTGTTAAAAGATGTGCCTTACTATGATATAGGGTGGCATAATAACTAGGTTAACTTGCCATAGAATTCTGTCCCAGTTACCTTGTAGCATTTTTACAGGTATGTCAATAAATAGGCTCCCCTGGGGCAGCTGCTTGGTGGCAGGGCTTCTGCATCAGAAAGTATGGTACATATTGCAACTGTCAGGCCACTACATCTGCCCAATATTAAGCGGACATATTAGGAGACTGTCCTATCTATGAGTGAAAAATGTTGCAGCAACTTTCAGTGCCAAGGCAGACTTGAATAGATATCCCTGCTGGTAATCCAGGTAGGATATCAAAAGGACACTGACAAAGCAGTTGGTTTAGGGTAAAAGGCACGACCCCTTGGTTTCCTCCTCCTTTGGTGACGTTTATTGGTACCTGGTTTTCCCCATATTATGACAAAGGTGAGCTGGTGGCTGAAATATGAGTAACTGAGATTGTGGATGTGGTGAGAATGACTGACAGGATAATGATTATAAAGACAATACCAGGTGAGAGTATAGTAAAAGCAGGACTGACATGCATTCTGTAACCTGGCTTGGCTTAGGAGTTGAAGGACATTTTTAGAATGGTCTTTTAAGGGTGATCATAGAATTATAAGTGATGATAGTTCTGGGTAACAAATAAATGCCAAAAATGTGAAAATAGACTGAATGGAAAAAAAATTGGGATGATAAATTAATTTAAGTATCTTGTATCAATCATGGAAGTATATTATATGAGACAAGAAAAGTGCTGTGGGGGGAGAAAAAGTGTTGGATTCAAGACATACAATGCTCTTTTGTCATCTGCCCAATACCATCCTTCTTCCTAGAATCTTTTTCAATGACTAAAAGAGGAAACATTTGCTGGTAACATAAATCACACTTGTACATAAAGCAAGAACATGTTGAAGTGGAATAAAAATTAAACAAAATGGAAATCTAAAGAGGCTGTAACATAGAGCAGAGACAAGAAATGGAGGGAAATGAGATGATATAGTGTTAAGATATGAGGGTAGCTTGTCTGAACAGTAAATTTATGCACATGTACATCTCTATATGCAATTAAACAAGTACAAAGTAGTTCAATTAACTGATATGAAATAAATGGGTTGAATGGCAAAGGCAAGGAGCTCTGCTGCTTCTAACCCACATGCCTTTACCTCCTCCACCACTACTGATGCTGTGCCTGGACCCTCCACTGTTACCACTGCCATGGAGAAGAATGAGGACCCAGATGACCCATCTGTGGTCCACATTGTATACTGTATCAAAATAAAGAATAAAAAGAAAAAAGACACAGAGTACTTATTTGCTCAAGTGTATGTATGTATGTACGTATGTATGTATATATGTATGTATGAATATATGTACTTATATACAGGGATGAAAATAGTAGACTGTACAGTAGGCATGGAAAGTGTTGATATCTGAAAGAAAACAAAAATTATATGACAGGAACAACTGTAGATAAATCAACGATCCCCTTTTTAGCCATCTCCTGTAAGTGTCTAGAGACTGGAGGCAAGGTTTAGAAGAAGAGACAGTGAAAAACTGGCCCAAAGCAGCATCATTACAATCTCAAACTTTGGCACAGATAATGTATCTATAGCATCTAGTTTAATGCAATTCCTTCAGGAGAAAGTCACATGGCCCAGAACTGTGCATGTTTTTGTGTATTCTGTTCTCACATCCAGATTGAAGCAGGGCTGCAGCACCACTGCATCTAAAACTGTGTGTGTGTGTGTGTGTGTGTGTGTGTGTGTGTGTGTGTGTGTGTGTGTGTGTGTGTGTGTGTGTGTGTGTGTGTGTGTGTGTGTGTGTGTGTGTTTGTGTGTGTGCTTGTCCTCACATCTGGTATAACGCAGCACTGCAGCCATACAGCACCATTGCATCTAAAAATGTGTGTGCGTGTGTTTTCTCCTCACACATGGTGTAACGTAGCATTGTGGCCATGCAATGTCATCACATCTAAAACTGTTTGTGTGTGTGTGTGTGTGTGTGTGTGTGTGTGTGTGTGTGTGTGTGTGTGTGTGTGTGTGTGTGTGTGTGTGTGTGTGTGTGTGTGTGTGTGTGTGTGTGTGTGCTTTGTCCTCACATTTGGTGTGATACAGCACTGTGGCTGTGCAGGGCCATCACATCTAAAAATATGTGTATGTGTTTTTGTCCTCACATCTAGTGTGACAAACTGCTGCAACCGTGCAGCACCATTACATCCACCACAGTAGTGAGATGCCTCTCATTTGTTTGTGTTCTTTGCTGGCACTGTCACTGGCCACCCTCTTCCCCCTAACTTGCATGAAAGCTTGTGTGACTAGTTTTGTGTCTAACAAGTGGTTTGTCTTAATGGAGAATCTGTATATTCAAGTATGTGAAGTATCCTTGGAAACATGTATACAATACATAGCACGTATGTACATATTTACTTTTACTTTCTGTGATACCACTGGTAGGAATGCATGACCCATATGTAATGAGTGTGAAATTTGGGAGATTATGCAAAAAAGTCAGGATGCTAAGAATTTGGGACTCAGCGCCAAACTCGAGGATCACAAAACTCAGGTACCATGAAACTTAGGTGCTGTGTGTGTGTGTGTGTGTGTGTGTGTGTGTGTGTGTGTGTGTGTGTGTGTGTGTGTGTGTGTGTGTGTGTGTGTGTGTGTCTATATATATATATATATATATATATATATATATATATATATATATATATATATATATATATATATATATATATATATATATATATATATATATATATATATATATATAATTTTTTTTCTCTTTCTCTCTGGTATCAACACTTTCCACTTCTTGTGTACAGTTCTTATGGGACTATCTCAAACATCTGGATTTTAAGAAATCTAAGTATCACTTATTCCCTGCATGTGTCTGGCACTCAAATATTTATCACACCAAACACTTACCTGTGGGTTCTCCACAATGGGACCAGAAACGATGGTGGTGAGTCTGGTAAGCACTTGTTTGCAAGTGAAGCGTTGGTTGGGATCCAACACCAAAAGGCCCCTGATGACATCCTTGGTAGCCTCACTCACCATCTTCTCTCCTCTAATGCAATACACATAAGTTACTTCCTACACACTGGCTGATGAAAATAGGCATTTTATTATTATTCCTCTCCATCTATCTCTCTCTGACATCTCATTCCCTCTAGGAGTATTCCCCAAATGAATGGCCAAAGAAGAATCTTAACCTTTCCCTGTTCAAGCATTCACTTCTTACTGGTTCCATCACTCTGCCTCTATTGACACCTTTCACATATGTGCTCTTTTATTTTACTCTTCCACTCTTCAAGTGGCCTTCCTCTGCTACTAATGCCTTCAATTTGTTATCCATAAAGATATTAAACCATGAGGACATCAATCATCCATCTCAATCCTGCTCCTAGAGCAAAACTCTCTCCAAGCCACCTTCACACAAGCATTTGCCTCCCTAAGAAGAGAAGAGAAGTAGAAAATCCTTTAAAAAAACTGTCATTACACACATGTTCTAAGGAAGCTTCCTTATGAATCCTACTATATGTATTGTCTACTGTTTAGGTACATGAATGCTATATAAAGGATTGTCAACCTTTTGCAAGCTGGTTCCCACAAAACTGATTCAATGCAATTGGCTCCCCTCCCCACTGCACCACCCACTCAACCCTCTCCCTAACTATGCCACCACAGACAGATAGAATCAGACAGATAGATAGATAGAGGGAGGGCATAACAGCTGCACCTTTGTACTAATAATCAGTGAGTCCATGATTTTCTGGGATTTTTCCCCCTTACCACAAGAGAGTGTCCATGCCCCCCCTGGTTGAGAACCACTGCTATATACTAAACAACTTTCCACTGTTTTCTAAGTATTCCTTGACTGTCACTCTAATTACAAATATCTGATTTAAACCTTTTCCTTTCCTATATCCTCCTTGTCCTTCACTGACCTTTATGCCAGTCACTTCAGTGAGTTTTTCAGTTAAGATTCTCCAGTAGACTTTTCCAGACACAAAGCAAACTTATCCCTTATAATTATTACATTAATTCCTGCAACCTTTACCTTTATGCAAGGATACAATAATTGTTTTCCTCCACTCATCTGTTACTTCTTTCCTCTATGCCAGGTCACATATGTATAAGGAATATCCATCCAACTACCATGTTTGCTCCATAATTTAACATATCTGCCATTATTCTCCCTACCACCTGCTGCCAAACTGACACTAATGCTTTTCCTTCTAATTCATCAAACCACAAGAATGCCTTTCCCACACACCTTTCATCTCCCCTTGTTCTTTTCTTGTTATAAGAGCTCCATCCACTTTCTTCATTCTCACACTCCCATACTGTCCTCCACCCACTTTTAACTTCCCTTCAAAAGCACTAATTCTCACTGAATTCTTCACTCAGCTTCCTACCAAACTTTTCATCTACTCTCCTTTTACTCTTTCTTGTCAACTCCCTTACTTGTCTATTCTAAGATTTGTACTTGGTCCTCCTCCTCACTTTAATTTCCTATGACCCATTCTTTTGTAATAGCTCCTGCCTTGCATATCTTTATCGTATTTTATTCTCTAGCCTTCTTCTTCTTATACATGATTCATCTTCCTGTTATCACCATTCCTACCTTGCTTGCATTTATCCTCTATTTCCATCTCAACTAGAGTAAAAATAGTATGATTCCTATAAAGTCTAGCCTTCCCTTCTTGAAATTTCAATCACCTCCTTTCTCTTTCCTGCTGCATGCATATCACTGACATCCACTGAGGTCACTCTTGAACAGAACCTGTCCTCAAGAACAAAGTGGAGCCCTTCTCTGGCCATAGTCACATTGTCTTCCCCCCGAAGGGGCCAATGGCAGCAGGCAGGGGCAGTGCAGTGCTCTGTCCAGTGCTAGCTACAGCTACAACATATGTTGGAATAAAACTAAATGAAATTTTTTAAAAAATTGGCTAAAGCCATACAGCAAATGATCACAGTGGCCCTCTCTGTTGGTTCCACCCCACAGGATGTACCAATGAAGTGTATTATGAAAAGGTCAAGGTGGGCTAGCCTACCCTTCCTTAGAAAAGAAGGCC
>NC_087159.1:7570000-7585000 GCF_035594125.1 Scylla paramamosain
ACAGGCTGAAACTCATTTATATGTATACATAGAAAAACATGCATGAAAACTTTAGAAAAAATTCAATTGTATTCATAACCATAATCCTAAATGCTTTATTTGTCCATTCAACAGAAAAATCATCTTTCATAAATACTCTTTTCTCAGTAAAGCCCTCACCTTTCCCTGACTGGAGAATTTTTTTCTCTTTTTCCCTTGCGCTCTTCATCTCTACTAATGAAATGCATTTCCATAGTATCCTCCTCATCAGTTGTAAGAGGTGCAGAAGTAAGCAAGGAACCAAATGTTCCTTGTGCTGTATTCTCAAGCCTATGTGTTATGTCCTGCTGGGAGGGACTCTGCACTGGACAATCTGACTCCCCTTCAGGCACTGCAGCACTAGGCAGTTGCAGACTGGCTGAAGATGGTGGTGGCAACTGTGAGGATGACTCTGGAGTCTCCTGAGGCATCTCAACAAACTCATCAAGAGGGAGTGAGTCTAGTGAACCAGTAAGCAAACTGGATGCTGATGGGAGACCTTCCTGAAGGGTGAGGCCACCAGATTCAGATAGTAATGAAGGGAACACAGAGGTGGAAGGTGTGGAAAGTCCTAGAGTATGGTGGGTGGAGCCATCTCCTGCTGGCACCACACCTATGGAGTCTGTGGAAGAGTCTGAAGAAGAATCTGAAGAGAGGGCACGAGGTCTCAGAGAACTGGAAGGAAGAGCAGCAGAGGGAGAGGGCTGTGATGTAGTAGCAGAGGTAGATGAGAGTGGGATGGAAAACCCAGACCTGGAAGATGGATTTGGTTGCAGTTGACTGTGACAATAAAGGTGATGACATACTAAATGAGGAAGAGCATGGTACTGCAGCAGGTGCAGATGTGTCCAAGGCACTTGCATTACAAGAAGCAGTAGTGCCTGGTGTATCTGTTGATGAGGAGGAGGATGCTGTTACCGGTGATATAGGACCATTTCTGAAACCAGTGGCTGGTTGATCATCTCTGGAGCTATTTTCAATATTCTCTTCACATATTTCTGAAGTGGTCCCCAGAGGTGTTGCCTCATGTTGAACTGTATCTCCTGATGAATATATGGGAGGATGTGCTTCTGCATCTGTTGAGGCAGGAGATACCACCCTTGTCTCGCCAGATGAGTTCACAGCTATTACTTTGGTACTTGCTATAAATGCTGCCTCTGCTGATGTAGATGCCAGAGGTGATGTAGTAGCTGCTGTGGGTGTTGTTGATGTGACAGAAGTGGTAAGCAGGATAGATGCTATAGATGCTACTGACTGAGTAGTAGTTACTGTGCACAGTGATGATGTGGTGGCTGTTATGCGAACAGCTGCTGCTGTTATGAAAGTTGTTGTAGGTAAAGCAGCACCTTCTGTGGCCACTGGAGAATATGACACAATGGGTGCTGACTCCTGAGAGCTTGAAGTACTTGCTAATGTTACCTGAGTTTCAGTTTGATGAGCAGATTGTGCTGAAGTTAATACAGATTCCTGTGTTAAGGTAGTTACAGCAGACACCAGTGGTGACACGTGGTCAGCTTTAGTAGTTGCCGTGAACTCTGCTGAGTTGGCGGTAGTAAATTCTGTGTCCTTTTGCTGAATTTCTGCTATTGCATCAGGAAGTAGTGGGACAGTGGTAACTGACGTAGCAGAGTTAATTGAATCGAAAACATTAACACCCTCACTTTGAGCTGTACTTGCCCTTAAATTGTTAGCTGCCTGAGAAAGAGCTGCCTCAGAGCATGTTACAGCTGCAGGTGAAGAAGTAACTGATTCAGATGCAATATCCACTTTCAATGGCAAACTGACACTTGCTTTCCCTGCTTTTAATAAGCAAGAAGGATCTGAGTGAGCCTCAGAGTCTGCAGGAGGTACTATGGTAGCTGAAGTGTGAGGGAGAGATCCTGAAGAAGAACACTTCTGGGTCTCCTCACTTCTGAGCTGCAGGAGGCCAGCTGTTGTGGATGCATCAGTCCTGGGCTGCTTCTGAGCCACCTGTTGTTGGGGAGGCTCCCATCCCTCCTGCTCTAGAGATCGCTTCATTCCCAAGTCTGAACATAACCATCATCAGTACCTGAGGGAAAAAAGAAAAACCAAAGGGTTTGTAAACTGTTAAAGTTACTGTTTTATATGCAAACATATTTTCAAAAGTTGCCTTATACTGATCATATGACCATTACAGTACACAACTGAAGTGCAAATGTGTTGATCCACTCATCACATTTGTCACTACTTGATCTCTCTAACCTATACTTAGTTCAAGATCAGAAGTACAAATGGCTGCACAGCTCATTATTCACCAGTCTTGATTGGAGAAAGGTGAGGGATTAGTAGGAAGAAGCTGGAGAAGGCAACAGGCTTAAATGAGGCAAAGCTGCAGGCAGAGACGAAATACACTACCCTCCCAAGTTTCATGATCCTTGAGTTTTGCACTTGGTACTAAATTCTTACTATCTCCAGTTTCACAGAGCTTTGACAAGTATTGGTCACATTTACCAACCACTGGTGTCATGCACATATGTATAGTAAACCCTGCCTACCCCACCTAAGTTGGATCTCTCTCTCTCTCTCTCTCTCTCTCTCTCTCTCTCTCTCTCTCTCTCTCTCTCTCTCTCTCTCTCTCTCTCTCTCTCTCTCTCTCTCTCTCTCTCTCTCTCTCTCTCTCTCTCTCTCTCTCTCTCTGGGAAAGGAGAGTACATGGGACAAGGAAGTGGAGGAAGGGAGTGAAGGAAGAGGATGGGAGGACAGGGAGAAGGTAGAAAGAATAAATATAAGCAGCAAGGGTGAGAAGTGAGTGAAGAATTAGAGGGAGAGATGAAGTATTGATAGATAAGTACATGTATACCTCACCCTACATTGTTAATTGGTTCCAGAGGTCATGACTTGGGTCGAAAGATTGCAGGTCATGACTTAGGTAGAAAGACAGCTTAAGTCAAAATAATCACATTATAAACCATAAATAAACACTCCCCAATGCCTATTATAGCATTTATGATATATACATACAGTATTCTGAATAAAATAATTAAAAATAATTAAGTAAAAACTAATTTAAAATTTACTTGACGGGTCCCATTGATGTTGCTTGTTGGGACCGGTGCAGGAGGATGTTACATCATACATGTGGCTTTCATTACAAGTACACACACACACACACACACACACACACACACACATACACACGTGTGTATGCACGCTTAAGCAGCCAAACTGGGAGGATGCATGGGTAACAGCTCCGCAACTAAGATAAGCCAGTTGTGGTACAGGGAGTTGGAGTAGTGCTGTTCCTGTCTCCATAATAAAATACAAAAAGGTAGAAGTAATATTAAAAGTAGAGGTGAAAGAGAAAAACAGAATGGGAAAATGGAGCCAAACCAAAGTGAACTGTTTACGCCGAGTGATGGGCTAGTGGCGGGAGACATTTTTAGATGATTTTGTGATATATATATATATCACAAAATCATCTAAAAATGTCTCCATACCCATCACTCGGCGTAAACATGTTTACGCCGAGTGATGGGCTAGTGGCGGGAGACATTTTTAGATGATTTTGTGATATATATATATATATATATATATATATATATATATATATATATATATATATATATATATATATATATATATATATATATATATATATATATATATATATATATATATATATATATATATTATTTTTACATTCATTTAAATATGATTTTACATGTTTTATTATTATTTTAGTGTTCTGACAGTTCTAATATTTTTTAATGGCCAACATAAACTCGAGTAAAATAACTAAGGCGAGTTTTATTTTTCCATATAATATTTAAGAAAAACCAACACATCTTTGAAAATTACTTAACTTGAAACGATTTAGCCCGAGGTATTACTGTACAGTGGAACCTTGGTTACCGAACACCTCCCTTTTCAAACAAATCAGTTTTTGAACAAAATTTTAAACTCATAATTGCTTCGGTTGCCATACCATAATTCAGTTCTTGAACAAAGTTACTTTCAAATACTGAAAGACAAAAAGCAAAAGCTGCTGTTTATTAATGATTTATAGTTTCTGTAAATACTTCCTTCATTTTTAAGTATTTGGAGGAGAGACACAGTAGGTAAGACATTACTTCAATCTTTGAAAAATTAAATGTGATCCCAATGAAGAGCCTCAATGTAAACAAACAGTTTTTTTGGCACTCAGGAATAATCATGACCCACAACACCATCTTTACTACACAACTGCATTTTCCCAGTAGCTTTTCTCACCAGCAAGATCTCTAAGTGTTATGATCACCTTCAGTTTGGAAGTAAGTGGATTACTCTCTGTGACACTCTGTAAGGCTTCCCTCACTAGATCAGTGACAAAGAGAATACCTGCACAGTCTAGGCAATATCTTCTGATAAGTTCCGTGTCACTAAATTAATTCAATACATCCTTTCTGGATAAATTATTTCTGAACTGGAGATGTTGGAGAGCAGCTATCTTGGCTGAGGGAGCATCTGTCATAAGCTGCTAAGACAGGGTGAACTGGTGTCCAGGAACAGACTAATCCATATTACACTGATTCCTATGGGGAAAATGGTTTCAGTTTCTGAACATTTCAGATTTCAAACAACATTCAGGAACGAATTAAGTTTGAGAACCAAGGTTCCACTGTATTCTGTTTTCCTGTTTTCTATACTTTTTTTGTTTTCCTCCATCTGTTTCCTCTGCATTTATGCTCCTTCCATCCATTTTCATTCTCATTCAGTCTCATTCTATTTAGCAATCATCAGGATTGTTATTCTCTCTCTCTCTCTCTCTCTCTCTCTCTCTCTCTCTCTCTCTCTCTCTCTCTCTCTCTCTCTCTCTCTCTCTCTCTCTCTCTCTCTCTCTCTGTGTGTGTGTGTGTGTGTGTGTGTGTGTGTGTGTGTGAGAGAGAGAGAGAGAGAGAGAGAGAGAGAGAGAGAGAGAGAGAGAGAGAGAGAGAGAGAGAGAGAGAGAGAGAGAGAGAGAGAGAGAGAGAGAGAGAGAGAGAGAGAGAGAGAGAGAGAGAGAGAGAGAGAGAGAGATTTATGTCAATTTAACATGCTTTCATGAGCCGATACTTTATATTTCTGATGTTTGTAGTGACTTTTACGAAGAATTAGACTTCATAATAAAGGTTTTTGTGAACAAACATCACCATGCATTTCAACTGTCAAAAAAACTATTAAAAACAGTGTTTTTAATCCATTTTTTAATAGCATCATAAGATTTCAATTTTCTGTGGGTAAAATTCTTGATACATAAAAATATCCACATCTGCATCCACATCTGCATATATTCAAAATAGATATCTGTATCTACAAATACTGAAAAATTAACATCCAATCCACCTCTACATATGGGATATAAGAAGGGTAACATTAGCAAAATTCTCAGGGTCAGTAACCACAATAAGACAAGAAATAATGGGAACAAGCTTGATAAAGTTAAATTTGAGATAGGAAGGAACTGATTCTTAAATAGAGTGATAAATGAATGGAATACACTCAGTAATTAGGATGTTAGTACTAAGAAATCAGGTTGTTTATAATGTCACCAGGGAGCTTAAAAAGAAGATTAAACAAATGTAATATTGAATGCTCCAATCACATTTGATAGTTCCCTTACCTCCAGCCAACAATTCCAACAATAATAAAAACTGATAAGGTATGTGCATTACTAGGTTAGGTTTGATTAAGTTAGGTTAACTTAACCTAACTTAATCAAACCTAAGGTTAGGTTTGATTAGGTTAGGTTAAGTTAGGTTAGGTTTGATTAGGTTAGGTTAAGTTAGGTTAGGTTAGTTAGATTTGGTTAGGTTAGTTAGGTTAGGTTAGTTAGATTAGGTTAGTTAGATGTGGTTAAGGTTTTCTTGACAGTTTTACTTTTGATAATTTTCTAGAGTCCTTTCCTGGGCTTATTACTGGTCTATTCATGCACCTTTCGATACACCAAAAAAGTAAATATAAGGGGGAAGAAGTGCCCTCATCCTTAATGGACATCCAGGAGGCAAAGTTAAGTTAGGTAATGTTAGGTAATGTCAGGTTAGTGTCTTTAACACCTTCAATACAATGACTCCTACGTAGGTGTCATGGTTGCATTTTCTATTTTAGTTGTTGTTGAGCAGTCCTATATCCTGTTTTGAGTTATTTTTGAGCAGTCCCTTATCCTGTTTTGACTTGTTTTTGAGCAATCCTGTATCCTGTTTTGACTTGTCATGACAGACTCCATATATGTCATTGAGATTTTATTGTTCCTCCCATCCTCCCTGTTCCCACTGGTCATGTAAATTAACACCACCATGCCATAACCTCTATCCAGAATGAGGAAATCTTATTGGCATAGCCTTACATCATAGTTCCTTCCCCCTATGGTCCTTCCCTTATCTTCCATATTCCCCTATCCTTCTCCTCATCCTATAACCCATTCAACAGGGAGGGGAGATGGTAAGGGGAGGATACAGTTCCCCCCTTCTCTTGTTCATTCCTTGCCCTCTTACTCCTATTCCTCCCTCCTCCCTACACCTCTGTGTGTGTGTGTGTGTGTGTGTGTGTGTGTGTGTGTGTACTAATGTGGCTGGGAAGGTCATCTTATGACAATTACTAATTAATAAAGGTAGTGGATATGTGTCTATTACTTCCTTTTGTACATGTATGTGTGTGTGTGTGTACACACACACAGAGAGAGAGAGAGAGAGAGAGAGAGAGAGAGAGAGAGAGAGAGAGAGAGAGAGAGAGAGAGAGAGAGAGAGAGAGAGAGAGAGAGAGAGAGAGAGAGAGAGAGAGAGAGAGAGAGAGAGAGAGAGAGAGAGAGAGAGAGAGAGAGAGAGAATATGACACACTCAAGTCCATAAACACACAGCTGCCTACTAATCTCTTTTCTGATAAATCTGCCTTCCCTTCCCTCTCCTTCACCCATTACCACCTCTTCTGTAATTTACTACCCTCCAACCACCCTAAATTGTAAATGTGTGTGTGTGTGTGTGTGTGTGTGTGTGTGTGTGTGTGTGTGTGTGTGTGTGTGTGTGTGTGTGTGTGTGTGTGTGTGTGTGTGTGTGTGTGTGTGTGTGTGTGTCGTACTTACACCCAGAAAACAACAACTCCTGCCTTATGAGCAACGTGTTTTTTAAGCATCTGGAGCAAAGGAAGGAAGTGTCCAAGGGGAACAAAGTTAAGTTAGGTTAGGTAATGTTAGGTTAGATTATGTTAGTCACTGTAGTAGGTTAGGTAATGTTAGGTTAGATTATGTTAGTCACTGTAGAATTTTATATAAAACATTACCTAACCTAATTCAGGGGTACTTTTCCCCTATCTTATATTTACGTTTTAGGAAGAGAATAGACCAAGATAAATTTTTTACAATAGGACCAAACTGCATTTCAAGTATAAAACCTACGATACCTGTCATTGTTTTTTTGAGCATAAAACATGTAGGAAATACTTAATTTTGCCTCTTCTCCCCTCATCTTCCTGCGATCTTGGGGACTCATCAGGAAGCAGGGTTTATGTGCGAGGAACACAGAAATGGTCATTTTAGAGTACTTGAATGGATATGATAGCTTAAAAGAAGGCAATCCTACTTAACCTGACCTTATCTAACCTAACAGCCTGACCTAACCTAACCTATATGCATCACTTAACAAAAACTCCCTATATCACATAAACTATTAATTTGCAATGAGAACTTCAAAAAATTAAGTTTATCAGTATCCATAAAGGTAATAAAAAGGTAAATTTATATTTTTCAACCATCAAACAATTTCAGATGAGACTACATTTTCTGGTAGATTTTGATGTGCTTTGAATGAATCCAGTAACTATTTCTGTTGCAAATCAATTTTTTCTTGTATATCCCCCACACACATATAAACAAGCAGAAATTCATAAAAAAAACATTAACTAAACCTAACCTAATTAAACCTAATCTAACTAAACCTAATCTAACTAAACCTAACCCAACCTACCAACTTACCTACCAACTGTAAATTTGATCATTAATATCTCAGGAACAAACAATCTACAACAGTAAAGATACATACTTATATGCAACCCAAGTACTTC
The DNA here is from genome assembly GCF_035594125.1 of Scylla paramamosain. Lineage (NCBI taxonomy): Eukaryota > Metazoa > Arthropoda > Malacostraca > Decapoda > Portunidae > Scylla > Scylla paramamosain. The sequence continues at coordinate 7,578,050 of NC_087159.1, forward strand.
ACTGAGATTTTTTTTTTTTTTTGCCGTGTGACAGGTGAATATGTATAAACTCATAAAAAAAAAACAATACTCCTATATGTATAGTGTTATGGTCCTCTCCTAAAATATCTAGACCAATAATAAGACCAGGAAAGCACTCTAGAAAATTGCCTTACTTTTCTGGGTTGTTTTTATGATTAATTCGCTTTGGGCCTCATTCTTCAGTCATAAATCCTTTATTTTTCAATCCTACCTGCCTGTGGGTCGAGGGAGGGGAGGGAACAGGAAAACTAGGCATTTCCGACTGAAATGAGCAAAAAACACCTAGAAAAATGTAAAATCTACAGCGTAAGGAAGGATTGGTGTAAAGTAAAAATAAACCAATAGCCGAACATTTACATGACTTCACACAAGCCCCTCTCAAGGTTTTCCCGATCAGCTGTGGGCTCAGTGAATCACCTTCCACTCGCTCTCACCAGTACTCAGCAGAGTGCAGCCGCTGCGTGCCTCCACATCTTGCCTCAGGGAACATCCTTTCAGTTACCCATGTCTAGGAGTGTTCGTGTTTCTATTTTAAATGTTAAGATATGCAGAGTACCACAGCTTTGTGAGTAGCGCACCTGCTGCACCACAACCTTGACGTGACTAACTCGAACAGGAGTTTGTTTACCTTCACCTGCCTGCTGCTGCTGCTCCCGCTTATCACTCTCACTTCACGCCTCACTCTGGGTGGTGCCGGGGTCTTACGTAGGTAAGGTGTGTGTTGATACGGTCAGTAACTAATACTACTGCATTCACACTCACTAGTGACTGTTGATGAGACGTCCCGAGGCAGGGATTGCCTTAGGGCCGGCCAAGGAACATAGTATAGCATCCTTAAGGTGGCCTTCATCCTCTTTTGTTTGCACTTTCTCATTCGTGTCTTATTTCATTTTGATATTTTTAAGAAAAACGTTATGTTACTTTGAAATATATATATATATATATATATATATATATATATATATATATATATATATATATATATATATATATATATATATATATATATATATATATATATATATATATATATATATATATATATATATATATATATATATATGAGAGAGAGAGAGAGAGAGAGAGAGAGAGAGAGAGAGAGAGAGAGAGAGAGAGTCTATAAAACCTCATGAATAAATGTTTTCATTGTTTCTTAATAAGTGTAAGGAACCACACAAGAACTTTTTGTTCTTACCTGGTTCTTACCTGGTTGGGCTCCCTAGGAGGGAACCCCATATTGGCTAGCACGCCAGCCCATTTAAGAGGCCATCAGTGTGAATTAATCTGGATAAAGATCAGACTGGAAAGTGTGCTATAAGCCCACTTAGAACAATAAAAAGCAAACAAGTAAAAAAAAATCGAATAAAGAATCTCCTAAGAATATGGCAAGTCCTTTCTTGAAAGAGTTTAGCTTGGTAGATTCAGCTACCTCTGACGGGAGGGTGTTACATAACCTAACGACACGAACTGAGAAAAATCTGAGTCTGGCTTCAGAGGTAATGTGTTGCACAAAAATCTTTTAAACTTGTGCCCTCATGTAATATCTCTTGCTGGTGCCATAGTAAATAAGTCAGAAGAAGATATAGATGACATACCATTGAAGATCTTCCAACACTTGAGTACTACTTACATATTCACTTTTTTTCAGTGTGCAAGTCATATATATGATTGCATATATGTTTACATAAAAACATAAGAAAAAGGGGGAAGTTGCAAGAAGCCGTCAGGCCTACACGTGGCAGTCTCTGTATGAAAAATACCTGCCTATTTCCACCTACCATCCCCATCCATAAATTTGTCTAATCTTTTAAAGCTCTCTAATGATTCAGCACTAACAACCTGATTACTGAGTCCGTTCCATTCATCTACAACTTTATTTGAGAACCAATTCCTTCCTATCTTTCTTAAATCTAAGTTTTCAAGCCTCAACCCGTAAGTCATTCTCCTTTTTATTGATTTTAATAGACCTTTATCATTCCTGTAATATGGGGACCAGAGAACTGCACAGCATAGTCAAGATGAGGTCTGGCCAACGCCAAATATAACTTTAATATTACTTCGTGACTCCTGCTTTTAATACTCCTATAAATAAATCCTAAAACCCGATTTGGCGTATTTCTGGCCTCTATGCATTGTTTTCTCAGAGGGAGATCAGAGCTAACTATAATTCATAAATCTTTTTCGTTCCCTGAACCTACCAGAGCTTCATTGCTTATTGTGTACTTACTGTGTGTGTTTCTTCTATCTACGCTAAGAACTTTGCACTTGTTGATGTTAAACTACATTTGCCATCTGTCTGATCATTCGTTCATCCAATACAAATCTGCCTGCAATTAAGGGGATGGCATCTGAATCTGACCTAATTAATCAACCTATCTTCGTGTCATCCGCAAATTTACTAACATCACTACTAATCCCACTATCCAAGTCATTAATATATATTAAAAACAACAATGGCCCTGAAACTTATCCCTGTGGCACCCCACTAATTACTTGACCCCACTCAGATTTAGACCCGTTTATTACAGCTCTGTCGCCTAACCACGATCTTATCCAGCCTAACACCTCCCAATTTATCTCATGCGCCCTAACTTTTCTCAGGAGCCTCTGATGGGGTATCTTGTCAAACGCTTTACTAAAGTCCAAGTATAGCTGTCGTAACTATCACTATTACCTTCCGTCTCGTAAACTTTACTGTAAAAACTCAACAAGTTCGTAAGGCAAGACTTCCCCTTGGTGAAGACATTAAACCAAGGTTTGCAAGGTTTAGGTCGAGAGAAAGAGTGAGGAATGTACGCCTCCACGCTAGACACTATCACCTCTGCTATGCGCTCGGAACACAGAAACGGGTATCTTTGTGCTCTCTGTAGTAGTCATTCCAAGGAAAATCGGAATAAAACCTCATCAGGTCTTCCCAATTAGCAGAGGCAAAACGCCAGAGGCACCTCCGCTTTGGGGGGATCCTGAGGAGGGATTGGAATGATAGGACAAGATACAGATATGAGGTTGTGATCGGAGGAGCCTAACGGAGAAAACAGGGTGACAGCTAAAGCGGAAGGATTAGAGGTTAATAAAAGATCAAGAATGTTGGGCGTATTTCCAAGACAGTCAAGAATACGAGTAAGGTGTTGCACCAGTTGCTCTGGGTCATAAAGGATAGCGAAGTTAAAGGCTAGTTCACCAGAATGGTCAGTGAAAGGAGGGGGAAGCCAAAGTTGGTGGTGATCATTGAAGTCTCGAAGAATGGAGAACTCCGCAAAAGGGAAGAGAGACAGAATGTACTCCATTTTAGAAGTTAAGTAGTCAAAGAATTTCTAATAGTCACAGGAGTTAGGTGGGAGGTATACAGCACAAATGAATCTAGTTTGAGAGTGGCTCTGTAGTCATAGCCAGATGGTGAAAAATTCCAGCTTTGGATTGAAAATGAGGATAGAGAAAGTAGGAAGAAACAGAAAAGGGGCTACTGTCAGTTGCCTCAGACACCTATGTTTTAGTGAGCAAAAGATGATGAGGTTTAGTAAAGGAGAGGTAGTGTTCTACAGATTGAAAATCAGATCTAAGGCCGCGAATGTTGCAGAAGTTAATGAAGAAAAAGTTGAGTGGAGTGTCAAGACACTTATGATCGATACCAGAAGATCAGTCTGACCTGGGGACATTTTAGGTCCCCTCTCAAGATGGAGACTCCGGTATAGGAGTCGCTGTATTTAATTTATAATTTTGAGTGAAGGGTATGTGTGCATGTAGTTTTGTGTGAAGGAAGAAAGTTGTCTTTGGAGGACAAGCTGCAACTGCTCTCTTGTGTTGTGAAACACAAAGGGAAACGTTCAGTGAGGTCACAGCTGGTTATTGATGAGTTCACAGCACTCCCTGATCCATTGTTTGAAACCTCCCTGGGAGTAATTTTCGTTTCGGCAGGTGTCTACGGCCTCCTGACAATCTCCAAGCACAAGCACTTTATCTTGGGGTAGGGTAACTACGTCTGCCTCCTCCTTCTTCTCCTTGTCCCCTTCCACCACGTTCATCTCCTCCTCTGTCACTTCCTTCAACACACTGAAGGGATTCTTGATTTCCATGTGGCGCCCCTCGAGGTGAGGCGCCTTGGTGACCTTCATTCTCTTTGCGCCCCTGCAAACAACCGACCACTGCTTATCGTCAAAATCACACACACACACTGTAAGAAAGAAATATTACAATTACAGCCTAGAGTGAAAGTGTAATAAATAATAATAATAATAATAATAATAATAATAATAATAATAATAATAATAATAATAATTAACAACAACAACAACAACAACATCATCAACAACATAACAACATAAACAAATAAATTTGAAAAAACGACATCCACAAGAAAATTCCACGTTGAAAGAACACAGGAAGTAACCCATCAAAAGAGCAGACAAGGATGAGGAATTTCTTTCCTTTTATTTATTTATTTATTTTCAAAATAAAACAATAGTAGATCAATGAACTGATTGTCAGAGAAAGTGGTTTATGTAAACAATATGCATAAATGTTATTCATTATATAAATGCGGCACAAAGCGGTAAACAATACGAACTTGATTCAGTCTTGTAAAGTTACAAATATATAAACACACACACACACACACACACATATCTAAAAATGAAAGCAGGATACAAATAAAACGAAAATCAACCAATGTAATAACACTTTTTGTTAGTATCGTGATGATGGGGGAAAACAACAATGGAGTAGGATACAAGTACTTAAGTTATCTACGTCAGGGGTGTCAAACTCAAATCCTTTAGAGGCCCAATTATGCACTTGGTTATGGTCTCGAGGGACATCAAAGAATTGGTAATTACTTATTGGCAATACTGAAGATTACAATTTACTTTGTTGGTCATCCTGGTTTACCAAAAATACATTATTAAGGTAAAAGGTTAAAGTTATTACGTCTCGTCTTAACAATTTAGTCACATTTTCCGCAGTTATAACATTTATAGTAACTCGAGTTGAAAAATCTCCTGTCATCTCGCGGGCCACTTAAGTCCATCCCGCGGGCCACATATGGTCCGCGGCCATGAGTTTGACACCCCTGGTCTACGTAGCTCTTGATACTGGACGCCTCTTAGGGAGACTCCAGCTTCTGGCAGCAGAACCTGTCAGTCTGGCACAGTGTTCTGATACGGAACATCGTCTAGCGAACGTAGGGCAATGAATGGTATCTTTCACAACACAGGGTCCCCATTCTCACATGTTTTAAGTAACGCCTTATCTTGACAAATATTTATCAAGTTTTATTTTCATCCAAAGATATTTCTAGTGATAATCCAACAAGGCTTCCGCATTCTTAGAACTCTAATAAATATCTCTGTGTGTCCAAAGCGTCCTAAAATGCGGACCGATAACGAAAGATTTCATCGTGTCGTCAACGCGTTCCTGACAAGGACACCAAGTACGTAAAGCTATTCAGCTTAATCCCTTCCTGCGCCGATGATGGCCAGGAGGTACATGAAGAGGTTGATCACGTCCAGGTAGAGGTTGAGGGCTGCAAAGATGTACTCCTCGGGAGAGATGGCTAACTTGTGGTTGCCTCCGAGCATGAGTTGCGTGTCAAATATGATGTACAAGCAAAACAGCAACGCACCGATGCAGGCATAGAGTATATAGAGCACACGACTCTGCATTATACCCGCCATGATGCCGAAAAAGATGAGCATGATGATCGTCGTGAACAGCGCGCCACTCATGAACGTGAAGTCCCATTTGGTCTGTGATGAAAGAAGGAAGGAAAGGGAGGAAGGCTTCAGAAAAAAAAAAAAAATTGCAAATTCCGCTTCCAGGAGGAAGGGAGTGACAAGAACTTTATGGTAAGTGGATAAATCAGCGGCCCCGCCGCAAAAAGAAGAGGGGGCAGTGAGGTGATTTCTAGATCAGCTTAGCTTGCGGCTACTGCGTATAGTATCAGTTAACCTTTTCACTGCTAGACATTCATTCTCCACAATCCCTTACAATTTTTGAGATACTTATCTTTGTACTAAAGCATGTTGAATATTTATGTTGCCTGGATCATACAAAATCAATTTTTATCTTCTTTTTACTTTATCAGTCCATGCAAATCTAGATTTTTACATTGCTCTGAATGTTATGAAAATATGAACATGGCAGTGAAAGTATCACACAGACACACACACACACACACACACACCTGGAAGGCGAAGAGGGTGAGTCCTATGGTTACGACGATGGTGGCGCCAACAGCAATCAGTACGTCCTTTGCTTCAAATGTAGCAGCTATACTTCCCAGCAGGTAACCCTCGCACAGTGTGAACACGAACAACGCGATGTAGTTGTGAGGTGTCTTTCTCCTGAGGTTCCCGCAGCAGCTCAGTGCTATCACCATCGCCAAGGTAAGCCCGAAGGCAGTCCAAAAGACTGCCTGATTTCTGACTGCGAATTTCTGTACATCCGGCACCAGCACGAACACGGCCACGATGGCAAAGGTGATGATCAGCTGGCTCGTGAGCACGGCGTACACTTTCCTGTAGAGGGGGGTCAACGTTACCCTTTCCTCAACTCATCGCCTTATTCCCCCTAACTGCCCTACAGCTCTGTCGGTAACTTCTTGCTGTCTATTCCTTGTATTCCTCTTCCTCCTCTTCTTCCTTCTATCATCAGCAACGCTTGAATTCATCATATCATCATGGAATAAAAATTTTAAGAATGGATTAAAGTAAATGGTAAAATTACTACTTTTCACACACACTCACACACACACACACACACACACACCTTATAAAGCCGCGCCTCACACTTTTCTCTGAGAAGGCAAATTCATCCATTTGATGCTCCATCGCGTACACTTCCTGATCCATTGTGGCGGCAGAAGCGGTGGTAGTGACGATGCTTGCTGTGTGGCAGCGGTGGCTGTGGTGTCCTCCCTGCTCCGGCTGAAAGAAT
>NC_087159.1:7590000-7630000 GCF_035594125.1 Scylla paramamosain
GATGTCTCCAGCAGCGTACAGTATGTACACACACACAGACAGACATCTTTACAGGAAGAAAATGCTGTGTACTGTAAAAATTTACAAGACAAGAAAAAAATAAAGGCACAAGATTTAGATATTTTTTCTCCTTTCTGACTCAAAAAATATTTAAGTTTAGGTCAGTATCTTATCAAAATGTTTATCCTTATAGAAAAGTTCAGTGTTGCAATAAGTAATAATAATAAACTAACACTAAAGTAAAAATTAACTTCAAAGATAATAATAATAATAATAATAATAATAATAATAATAACAACAACAATAATAATAATTCTTTAGAAAACATATGAACTGCCAAAATGAACTGCAGATCATGAGAGGGCAATGTCAAAGGTATTGTTTTGAAATGCATCTGATGTTTTCCTAGATTTTTTTTTTCCTTTAGTGATTAATTAATTGATTTTTGGCAGTGAACAACAGTATCACAAGGAGTGATGTCTGACAAGGTCATCTTGTTATTGCACAGGATTGGTCTTCTGCTTCGAAAGTTTTCATTCATCCTGTTTTATAGGTTTTATTATAATTGAATTATTTATGTGTGCCACAGCTGCTCAAGCTGCTGCACAGCCATAAACCTGGATTCAGGCATTTGCTCTGGCACACATCCTCCCTTACAGCTTCATAGATAAAATGGTTAATTGGGGAAACATGAGAACAGTAAATTGTGGTAATGTGAATGTTACTTAAACTTTGTCACCTCCTTTCCCTCTCCTTCTGGCTTGTCTGTTAGAAGAATGTGCAGCTGCTTTTTTGAAGTCGTACATTTGAGCCCCAATCAGGCTCAAGTCTTTATCACTGTTCCCAGACATCACTGCCTCTGTGAGCAAGAGAATGGGAGACTTAAGTCATCCAACAGGTCTTGATGATTGATTCAGATTAGAAAGTAATCCATAAAAAAAAAAATGTATTTCAAAGGAATGAGTTTGGTATACTGATTTTTTCCCAGTCTCTGAGATTAATGAAAATGAATTCTTCATTCAATTTTCATAGTATGTCATAGAAAAGTAGATGGAACCAGAATAAATGGTATCATTTGTTTTTATTATAAAATTTCATTTATAAGATCCAGCTGACATCCATCCAGTACTATGTGATCTAGATAAGAAAAAAAAAAAAAGGTTGATAACTGACTATGTTAGTGCAGGCAGTGTTGTAACCTGAGAATCACGAAGAAATAAAACACATAAAAAAGGAGGAATAATGAGACAAGAATGAAGAAAAAGAAATGAAGAAGGAAGTACAAAAGTGGAAAGAATAAATGTGGGAAGATAAAAGGGAGAGCACGTACCAAGACTACAAGAAGCTATCACCACCCTGACAGATGAGAGATGAGAGAACAACACGATGCAGTGAGTCATCACAAGACTAACAGAGCCAGAGATTAACAGCAGATTACAAGAGATACTCAGGTGGCTATCACTAAATTAGTATACAAGGGAAGCAGAGGTCACCGGAAGCAAATGACGTGGACAAGACAGACAACCAGCGCATCATAGGAAACTCTGCCTTGTTCCTGATAAGATGCAATAACTGAAGTTACTTGAAGATGAACCTTACTGAAAGTTAAAGGAAAATAAATTGTATGATAGAAGTATGGGAAGATAAATAATGTTACTGAAAATTAACCTTATTGAAAGTTATAGGAAAATAAACCACTCAATCAAAGCATCGGAAAATAAATCTTATAGCAACAGAAGTCTTGTTGGGGGAAAAAGTTGCTCTAACATCACGTGCATATTATGAGGTGTAGGAGATGGGAAGAGACATAAGCAGACAGAGAGACAAGCTAGACAGAGCTGTCAGACCAGAGAGGATCAAGATGGGCAAGCCGCCTGTCACAGTACTAGTACGTAGAGCCAGACAGTTGTAATGCAGTCAGAGTAAAATGTTGACAGAGGGGGATTGGGTATGTGCAGGATGTGTTTTCTTATTGAATATTAGCTGCAGGGTCTGTGTAGGATGTATTTTATCACTAAGTGTTAATTGTGTGAAGTGATTTGAATCATAAGGGTAATGTGAAGTGTCCAAGGTATTTGATAGAATTTGCGTGGAGAGATTAATCCAATTTTTTGTAGTTTTTCGTTGTTGTCAGAAGTTGTATATTATTGTCTGAGTGTAAATACGTGTAAATAATATACATATTAAGTAAATTTACTTAATATGTATTAATTACATATATGCATTTCAAAACAGTACTTTTGACATTGCCCTCTCATGATCTGCAGTTCATTTTGGCAATTATGTTTTCTAAACATTCCTAATATTTGTTTCAATGAGACTCCTGAAACATTATAACATATTAAAAATTAAAAAAAAAACAATAGTGTAATGACTGTATTAACAGGGGAACTCGAATCTTATATGAATAAAAATTCTTTAACAGTTCGCTGAAGATGATACATAATAAAAACAAATAGCACTTTCCTAGCATTGCAGTGCTCCTCTCATTCTTGGCTGGCCTTGCTTTTGTTGTTCCCGGAACTAAACAGACATCTCCATTCTCCTGCCAAAGAAAATAATAAATTCTTATTGGAGAAAGAAGCAAAAACAATACTCCAAGTTATTTATGGAAGTTATGCATTCAATTATCCATCTGACAAATTGAGGATAGGCCAAGTATGGTTAACATTGTTATCACCTCCACTAGTTTACAGTCTCACTTATAAATGTGCTTTTAACTGCCAATACTAATACTGCATGAGCTAAGGTTTCATGAGGATAATACTGAGTGTCAAGTTTTGTGGAGACTTCAGAAGGGAAGGTCAGTTCACCTCCCAAGATGGCTCAAAGTGCTACATCTTGGTCACTCTCATGATAAAAGGCTGGCTGCCAGGTGAACTACGGTGGTATAAAAGTTTGGAGTGGAGCATAAGTCTAAGAAATTGTGTTACTCCAGTTTGAATCCAGGCAGGGAGAATTGGAGCTCTGCTCACCCAGCTGTCCATTCTTCCCACATATTAGTCAATAAATGGATAACTCAGGTAACGTGAAGAAGGCAAACTGCAGAAACTCAGATGTATCCACAGACAAGGAATATCATCCACCACAAGGTCAAAAGGCAGTGAGATGGAGATGAGCACCAAGGCCATGTATACTCGTAGCTATACCATTATTCCAACTTTACTTGAATATTTTATTGCATATATATTTCTTAACACCCCAGCTCCACTGCATTCAATCTCTTTTTCTCTTCTGCTCATGTTCCATGTCTTGAGTCCTATATGTATGCCCAATGCTGTTGATGCCAGTGCTCCCTTTTACAGCCTTCCATATCTAATTAAGTCCTGATGGGCTTCTTCCCACCTCCAGGTACTCTCTTTCTTATATAACCTACACATTTTGTGCATCCATTAAATCACATTTTCTCCTCCACAGTTTAACATCTCATCCACTATCCCATCCACATCTATTGTAATCATACCTCTAACAGCCTTTCTCAGGATGATGCAAATGTTGTTCCTATGGACTGTAACAAAAGAGTGGTCAGCATCAATTTCTCCAGCTAGGTTTCCATCCAGGGCATGAAGCTTTTCCTTTATGCTGGTCCTGTCAAGATGTACATAAAAAAAACATGCATTAATTTTTAAACATTTTAAAAGGCTAATTTTCTGACATTACTCAAAATATAGATATAACTTTGTACATTAAAGTATAAAGATAATGTATAGTGGAATTAAATGTAATTTCAAGAAAAATTATCCCAATCTTTTCCCCATTCAGAATTCCTTATACACTGAGCAGGTCATTCTTATAAACCAGAAGCACAGAACCTACAGAAAATATCCAGGGAAGGGACAAGAAGGATACAGGTTTATCATTATTAGACCAAAGATGAATAAAAACTTTCTGCCATCAACCTTACATGAAGACCAGTTGTGATGAGGACAAGTGACACTTGTACTGCTCCACTCCAGCCAGATGAATGATGACCTGCACAACATCCTCATCCTGACTCCATGAGATCTCTGACGCCAATCCAGTTGTTCTACTAATTCCTATGTGCCTTAAAAGAAACATATCATCCTGCTGCCCAACAAATGTTGACTCTCCTGTCTTGATGCATCCCTGATACTTCTCCTGATCATCTGTCACTCTCTTACTTAGTTCTTCTTCCTTGTCAGCACCATCATAATGATATTTTGGCAATGTGGCATAAACACTACTAAAAACTGTCTCCCCCTTGGATTCTGTGCAAAGACTATGGTTTTGGCATTCATTTTTCAAACTCTCTACACTGTTATATGTGTCTTTTCTGACTCCATTTTTTAATGGAGACATTAATTTGTACATTTCATCTTGCAGAATGCTGACAGATGTGTTGTTGAAAGAACCTGAAAGTTTCTTTTCCTGTACCTTGCATTCAGTTCCTGTTCCTTGCTTCATATGAGATGGTATTTCTTTCTCATCATGCTGGAAAAACAGTGGAAAGTTCCATTAAGAATACAAATCTGGAGTTAAGGAATTACTGAGAAAATACCTGTCTATTGGCTGATGTTATATTGTGCAATTTAAATATACAACCTGTCTTTGCACTTCTATATCTTTGGGGGTGGAGGTAGGGGGGAGGATGTATGATACACTGGTGCATGCCCTAACATCATGCTATATGTATCTTGCCACTCAAAAGCAGACAGTGAGTTGTAATCAGGAGACAGTAAAGGACATTCATGCTATCTGGTGTTTCCCTGTTACACTTCTTCAATGAGCTTCCATCCCTATAGGGACATTAATAGGCAGGGAATACTCTGGAAATGCATCCAAGGAATACAGAGCAAAGCAACTGAAGGTGTAGTGACACTTGGAAGGCCACAATCAGAAGAGAGGGAAGCAAATAAGTATTTCTTTCAGTAAAAACACAGAGATTTCCCATATCTCCTGATTATTCTTCCCTGGAGCTCCAAAAACATGAAAGAAAATTATTGATGTTGAGAGGTAACTGAGCTATGGTTCCCTGCCTCTCCCTGTGACCTGTGGGCATTTATAATTTTTGTTAAATTTTCTCATTAAGATTAGTTTGGGCAGCCTTCCACTATATTCAACAATATTCTCTTCTGCACTATATTATTTTGACATTTCAGTTTAAAGAAATCTTTCATTAGATTTCAAAACTTTCAAAGCCCAATAAACAACAGTTGTTAGACAAGGAAATTAAATATGGACAAGAACCATGTGAACAATAATGAAGATAAGACAATGTCAATTTGGTGTTTTATGTTTCTAAACCTTAAAGTGAGTAGATTTATAAAAATGTAAACATTATTTTTGTGGCAACTGTACAATGTGTTTAGAGGTTAGGGTCATGGCAGATGATCACCATTCTGTATTGTAATCCAAAAAATCAGGCAACTGTCAAAACTCAGGATAATCTGCCACATGGCTAGTGAGAGTTAAAGGTATCACTGAAGACAATAGCACATGAAAATACACAAATTCTTCACAAGTTCTAAAATGTTTTTTTTTATTGTATGAAAAGCTTTTGAGACATGTGTGAAGTTCATAAATGGAATGTATGATAAGCAATTTACCTGGCAGGCAGACACCTGCATGGTCTCCCCATGATCTGCAAAGAACACTGTTGTGCTGTCACTGCTCCTACTGGCCCTGATCACATCTTTACAGTACCTGTGGTGGGACAGCAGGTAATCCAGAAAAATATATGCATAGGAAAAAGAGAGAAAGCCACACAAATACATCCTTCTCAGCAGAATTAGAGCTGTAAGTCAGGTATACTTAAGTAAGTATTAAAAGATATTTCAAACATTTTTGCTTTAACCTAAACATTTATCAGAGCATCTACAAAAGACAAAATTAGAAATACAGTGGGGTCCTAGACAATGAATTCATTTCATATTGATTAACTGTTTGTGGTGTGATTTGTTTGCTATTCAAAACAACAAATGAAAAATTTAATTAGTTCCAAGAAACATAAAATAACAAAAATTAAATAAAATATCCAAAAATAGCAAAAAAGCACATCAAACACATTCAGCCATGTGACGGTAACAGTGCTATTATGCTGCAATTATCTCCTTCATGAGAATTCTAATCAGTTACCTGTTCTTTGTTTCAGTGCTCTTCTAACAATCCAGGATAGGAGATGGTGAGTTATACAAACACTAAATTAACTCTGAAAGTTATGTGGAATCTGGAACAGAGTCCACTAATGGCACATCAACTGTACATTGTGATACTTCATAGTTAGTGGCACTGGTGAGCATGAATGGGTGGGGTGGGCATCAACTTGTGTAGGTAGCATGTATGTTCCTGGGGCCAGCAAGGAGGCAGTTTGTTATTGGGAGATTTGTTCATTATTCAATTGATTATTTTCTTAGTAATCCAGTTTGTTACTCAACCTGTATATTATCCAAACTGTATGCTGTTCAGGATCCCACTGCATGAAGAATTACAAAGATAAGACTTACTTATTACTGGTTACACTTGCAATGCAAGAGGCTGAACAGGGTATAGACCTAAGGCAACAATAGGACTCCACATCCAATGCCTTATGGTCACTTGACCCAAGCCACTCAGCTGAACAACTGATCTCAGCTTCAAGAGAATTCAATCTGAAAAGAATAACAGATAATGGAAATAGATGGGGCTTTTAATCTTCAAGGGACACATTGAAAATCCTTTGCCAAACCTATAGATTAACAGAAAAATTAATAGACTGATAGAAAAATCCAAAACTCAAAATATGTCAAATGTAAACATCTGGTAAGTGTTGCTGTCATTCTGCCAATCACTCATTGGAAGGAGAAATAAATAAACTGTCATGGTATGGTACATATATGCACTCTGCTGCCAATCAATTTCTTTTTCCTCAACTACACACCACATAACATTCAACAGCTGCTAACTACTGTCTGTAAGTAAAACATTGAAACTACACATATCAGTATTTTGATCTCTCTCTCTTTAAAAGTACTTATAAAACACTGGAAAGAATACTTACTCCTTGACTTCATCTGCTTTGATCAATTCTTTAAGTGATACTGCCTCCACTACTTCAGCTTTTATTGTCTGATTGAATGACAGGTCCTCCTGAGGCAGAGCTGGGCAATCAGGTGGTGTGATGGAGCAGGTTTTTTGTTCTTGATGCTGTGGGAGCAAAACTTGTCTTCCTTGGGATATGCTACACAGTGTATTGGCTCTAGATCCAATGACATTATTCTTCTGTTCCTCCCTACTCTGGGTTTCCTCATTTGAGTATCTTTCAAAATAAACTCCAGGATTTGCTGATGTGTTCCCACAAGGATCTTCCTTGACTCTGTCAGCTTGCAGTCTCTCAAGAGACTCGGTCAGAATTTTCCTCCAGGCCTGGCCACACACTGCCTCTGGCTCCAAGGACACACCAGCCTTGGCACAGAGGTGCTGAATGTTTTTCATGTGGGTAGGATTGTCCACCCCAAATTTTTCTGATATCAGCTTTTCTCTCAGTGCTTTTTTCTGTACAAATGTCTTGCCTATTTTGATGAATTCAGCAACTGGATTTAGCCACAAGGTAGAACCCAAAGCAAGGTTAATCCTACCAATAAATCTGCTATCCTTCCTCTTGGCAAAAATGCTATAAACGAAATTGGATGCCTGAAGGGTCCACTCAGGGTCAAAATCCAAGGGCTGAACACGGCACAATAACACTTCAACAACTAAGTGTGGAACTGTTGCCAAATAAGAAGGGAGAACCAAAGCTGATTCTAAATTAACAGTCACCTGCTTTCCTTCATCCACAAGAAATGCATTTATCAGAGTTCCTGCTTCCTTATGATTCACAGAAATAATCTGTGCCCTAGTCCAAATTCCTTCATCCTGAACAGCACACAGCATTCCAGGTTCAGCACTTCTTAGAGATTCACAATGGGCTCTATCTGTAAAGTGATTTTGTAGAGCTGTTTGCAAAGTAGAATAGGAATTGGAAAGATCAACACACTGGGACCCTGCCTGTTCTCTGTACTGCATGATATGCACAAGGTACCTTGAAGCACTCAGGGTATTTATGACCTTAAATGTAACCTCCCCAGATCTTGGTATATTTTGAGGTATGTCAAGCATTTGTACCTCATGTCTAAAGCCACATACAGGTCTGTTACATCTTCCATAGGCCTTGAGGTAATAACACAAAGCTGTGTATTTAGTGTTCTTTCCATTACATACAAGAGCTGCAGTAGCTTTGATAGCTTCTGGAAAACCACAAATTCTATACAGCTCTTCTAGCACTCCTGGAAGCTTTTCAAGAGTAAATTCTGACAAAATCACATGTGATTCACAATTAGTAGATTTTTTAGATAAGTCTGTGACAAAGTTGGCAGACATGAAACTGTACCTGTAAGTAAATGTTGTTAATGAGAGTCCCAGATGTGTGTGGAAAAGCACCTCAGCATTGGCAAGATCATGCCGTAGAAGTGAAATTTCTGCCTCATGACTCACAATCATTGTCATATTTTGCCTCATGTGCCACTCATGTACAAGTTGCTGTACCTTCCACATGTGTGTTGTGCTACTCACAAGGGCACATGACATACCTGCATTATTCATCACTGACTCCAGTAACTCTGCTGAATCATCATTACTGACAAAAACCATCTTTCTTTTGTAGACATAGGAAGTATTTATAAGCTTCATTACCAGGCTGAGAGCCTCAGTTTCATTAGACACAAAATGAATGTGACTTGCTACTCTGGTAGCAATTGCTGCTTCACATGGAGCTGAGATTACTATTAATGGATCAAGAAGAGGAAGCAAGACTTCTGTTAGCTGGCCAAGCAGTTCTGTCCACCTTGAGCTCACTAACACAGCCTGCAGATCTAAGTCTGGGCGACCACATTTCCTTCGCTCCTCGCCCCAAATTGTAAAAATTTTTTTTACTTCCAGAGAAAAATTTTGCAGTATGACCTCTACATCATCAAATACCAGATGGCAGCATCTCTTGAGAGTGGTTGCTGCCCCCTGCTGACTGCCCATTAGCAAGCGCATGAGGCAGGGTGCTGTAGTGAGGAGGATGTCACATCCACTGAGAAGCTGCCTGCCTGTGCTCACCTCCTCCTCATTACCACAGCCTCCCCAAGCTGTCATTATCTTGAAGGATACACTGGCAGGCAGGAGACTGACAATATAATCTGCAACACATCTTGCACTCCTCCATGTACTGCACACCACCACCATCACAGGACCAATCCCTGGAGAAAGCCGCTCACTCATGAGTTTCCAAGAGTCTAAAATGTTAGACAGCAAGGGTACAACATAACCCATTGTCTTCCCACAAAACTTTTCACCAACAATAACTACTGAGGTGCCTTTGGCAATGACTGGCCAAGTGTATGCCTGAAGACGAGTGGCTTTCAGTCCCTTTTTCAGGAGAGCATTTACTATGCTACTATTAAGAACTGAGTGTATCATATCCTTATTTATCATAACTTCTTCATCTGATATGCAATGTTCCCCTGCAACAAACACTCTATACAATTTGGCAATATTTGGTGCTTCAGAATCACCATACTTCTGTGTATTGACACTGCAAGATCCCTCATTCAGGACAGAAGAACACTTGTTTATCCTGACACCTTCGTCATCTAACATAATACTCATGTCAATAAAACCTTTCCCTACATGGCTTTTGCCCAACAAGTTTTCTTCATTGACAACATAAACCTCTGAAATACTCCTTACATTCTTGATAGTGGTTTCTCTCTCATCAAAAGGTTGTGATACATAAAGTTCCTGCATGGGAAAGACACCTACTGATTTCACATTGATATGAGCAAAGTTATCAAATTGTTTCATGGATTCTAATGATTTCATAGGAGGATGCATAAAGATGTCATTTGAACCTGAATAGCCTTTGCGAGATCTGGAAGGTAAAGTTAACTGCTCATTCTCTTTAATGCAAAATGGCTTAGATAAGTCTGCATCACAATACATAAGATCAATGACTGATGCATCATCTAAGGACCCACAATGATGAGTAATAGATTCATTATTGTGTGTTGCCATTTCTTTGTGCAGCTTGTTTTGGATTCCTGAAACTTTATTAACATATGGGGAAGAGCATACATGCCCTTGTGATCTGATTGATATATCATTCTCCAACTGTTCAGGTACCAAAGTGTTCTGTAGGCATGCTGTGTGCTGTGGACTGTTACCTGATGCATTACTACAGCTTTTCTTTCTATCTGACATATTTGCACTTTTGTTTCTGGGAAGCCAAATGGGGATGCTGCTACCATGAGAATATTTTGATGATTTCCAAAGAACTGAACATGTGTCCTCTGAACTGTAATTTTCAGGGTATTTTTTTGAAACACTGCCTTGCAAGTACTGAGGAATAATTTCTTCTTGATCATAAGATGATGAGCTCCCACTCACAGTTTCTATTTGAACTACTTCTGATGGCCTGTAAAAGATAATGGTGGTAAGAAACTGATAAAATGAAGAAATGACAAAGAGAAGATATTACTAATCCTGTCATTAATATGCAGCAACTCAAGGCTTCTGTACAGTATGTAATTATCCCTCTTACCTGAACATCACAGTATTTCCAGGAGTAAATTCCATTCTCTCAGAGTACTGGGACAGTGATGGTCCTATGCAAGGCCTTTCACTTTGTCTTGTAGGCTGCTGCCACTCCATGATGGATGAGGTAATTAATGCCTCACTGCTCAGACACTTTACTTATGATACTAGAAAGATCACTGCCTACAGACCTTCCTGGCTTAATTTCTGCATCAGGCTGGAAAGGTATTGATCACACCATTACAAAATTTACATCTAGATAGTCTCCAGGTAATTTTACATTATTTTCTAAAGGATGCCCTCAAGAGAATGATCTCAAGGTTTTTTTTTTTTTATGCAAAGTGACCTCAGTTCATAATCATTTCCTCCATGGTTTTGAAAATACAAATACAAAGACAATGTTGGTTCTGATCATAGATCAAGAAATGCAAAATGTTACATAAAATTTAAAAAAGAACACTTTTATCCAGTTCATGCAACACGACCATTAGTGGAAAATTATTCAGCAGACTTTGTTTCACATATGAGCAATGATAAATACATCTTTATAGAAGCCATAGTGATGAGTGCCATATTCATAATAGGCTGTTGCCATTTTCCTGCAACTTTAGATTGCCTTTCACTCAAGATTCGAAAAAATAAATAAATAAATAAAAAAAAAAAAAAAAAAAATCCAAGAAAACACCACAGACTATGAACCAAACAACCAACAAAACATTCAGAGGCTTTCCCATTTCTGACAACTAGCAACATTTAATGGGTTTCAACAAACACACACACACACACACACACACACACACACAACTGAAGAGGTTTACATGATTGGAAAGTACAATGAAAATGGAACAAGACCAATGAAAATAAGATTCATGCCACAAACAGCAGCAGAACATGTCTTACAGGAAAACTAGCAAAAGTAGAAGGAATGAGGGGAATATGGATAAAAACAGATATGAACAGAGAAGAGAGAAGTAAACTGAAATGTTGCGATTAGAGTCCCAGTTAAAAAAATGAGGAGAGAACACAAGAACAAGCGAGGAGATTCATTTGGAAAGTTGCAGACATGAAAGTGAGGAAATGGTGGCACAAAGATGCCACAGAAGATCACCAAGCAGAAGCTTAAAAATTAAGTATACAAATATAGCTGGTTTGGTGTCAAACCTATTGGAACTTAAAGACATGGTATGTTTAACAGAAACCAAACTAAAAGAGGAAATAAAGTTGAGATATGCAAAGGAAGGATATACCACATGGAGGAGCGACATAAAAGGAAATGGAGGAGGAGGAGTGATGATATTGGTAAAAGAAGATATTGCTGTTGGGGAAGTGGAATATGGTGATGGAATGGCAGAAACTCTGAGTGTTGTGATTAAGATCAAAGGAACTGAAAAAAGGAAAGTTATTGTGACATACATACCACCAAAAAAATAATGCATGGGAGACCAATAGATATAAAATTATGCAACAAGAAATAGCATAGAGGAAATGATAAGGAAAAGTAACTCTTAGTAGGTGACTTCAACACTAAAGGAATTAACTGGGAGATGGAAACAAAAGAAAATGTTGGGTCATGGAGCAAAGAACTTACGCATACAATAATGGAGAATACAATGAGACAGTGGGTAAATGAAAATACAAGATGCAGAGAAGAACCAACACAGTTGGACTTGGTGTTTAAGAAAACCTCAGAAAGTAGAGTAAGTATGCATTGTCTGAGTCCAATGGGAAGAAGTGATCATGTGACAATAGAAACAGTACTACAGAAGGAAACAGTGTTGGACAGGAAAGAACAATTTAGAAACAGGAGACAGAACTATGCTAAGGCAAACTTTGCAAAGCTTAATAAATTTTATGGAAAAAAATGAACTGGAAAGATATTTGAAGGTAAAGTAGAGCATGAAAATATGAGATATTTTTGAGCAATTATAGAGAGTGCGGTGAAACAATTTGTACCAAGTTATAAAGTGAAAACTAGGGAGCATGAATGGTATAATGCCAGGTGTGTGGAAGCAAAAAAGAAAAAGGACAGGAAATGGAGAAAAATGATGGGAGTGCCCTGCAGTGTGGACACTATTGGAAAAATAAGAAGGTACCATAAGTCAGCCTGGTGTTTGTTTTGTGTCTCTGCCAGCCCCATTGTCCCCTGTGTACATGTACTGTATCATCCACTGGTAAGGACCTAGGGATTCTTGTTGATACAAAATTATGCTTTCATGATCATATTCACTCTTTAGAAATTATAGTAGACAAGATGGCTTCAAATCTTCTGAGGTCTACTGTCGCACTCCTGATATGTCACTTCTCTACACAACACACCTAAGACAAGTGACTGAGTTTTGTTTTGAAGTCTGGAACATGGAGT
Source organism: Scylla paramamosain (assembly GCF_035594125.1). Lineage (NCBI taxonomy): Eukaryota > Metazoa > Arthropoda > Malacostraca > Decapoda > Portunidae > Scylla > Scylla paramamosain. The sequence continues at coordinate 7,602,914 of NC_087159.1, forward strand.
ATATAAATGATATAAAACTACTTCGCGTCATACAGGGCCTGGAGGATTTGCCTCACCATGAGACTATCTACTTAAGACTTATTTTTGGTGTTTGGGAGGTTGCTGAGAGCTGATCTAATAGAATGTTGGTGGATTATGCATGGGCACGCTTCCTTCAGGTATTATACTGCTCTAGCGAGACCGACGTAAGGACTATAGGCCAAACATGTAAATTAGCGCAATCACATTGTTCGCTGGAGTGCTGGAAATGCTTCTTCTCTCTTCACGGTGTTGGAATATTTTACCTCCATTTATGGCTTAATTTGACGATAGTAGTCACTTTAAGCCTGCATGAAAGTCGGCAGGTAATGAGCTCAATGTTATACTAGTATTAAGGGTTTCTCCTATCTACAAAGCACTTTCCAGCATACCTCAATCTTATCTATTCGTTTACTTTTCTTTGACTGGTGCATTCGTTGAAATATACCTTTTCTAGTCTCTCCCTTACAGACCTCCATAAATGATTCCTAGGGAAAGGTCATTCAGATGAGAAATCAAGGTGAGGAATTACCTTGGTGTCAGGCAAGTTGGTCCACCGTCTGTATTTCATCTTTTCACGGTCCCGATGATCTTCCAGCAGTTACATGAATAATAGTCATTGATGTTGCGACACTACAAGCCCCCAGGATCAGCGAGTCCTCTGCACATCCCTCGGTTTGCCGTCCCCAGTCCGCATTACCACCACCACCACCACCTCAGGCCGAACACGTGGACCGCTTGGAGAGTCATCCCAATTTGTGTTCTGGCTAACAGATAAATTATTAGTTTTATTTTATTTTCTTAATAATTTGCTCAGTAAAAAATACTACAATGATGAACTGATTAAGGTTTCAGCAGAAAAACATCCACAAGACACTGCGCATTGCGCATCAATTCACTCAGTACGCAGTGATGATGATGGTGGATCGTATCCGCCTCTGTATAGTTGATATTAAATACGTTCATAGATAATATTCAGAGTATTTTTTTTTTACATCAGCTCACGCTATCAAGAAAAGCAAACACATGTGGAAAATAAGTAGATAATTTCAATAAACTTCTGGTAACGTACTGCACGATCTATATCTCTGTGGTTTTGTTCGATGTGTAAATTACATACATACATACATACATACATACATACACACACACACACACACACACACACACACACACACACACACACACACACACACACACACACACACATATATTATATATATATATATATATATATATATATATATATATATATATATATATATATATATATATATATATATATATATATATATATATATATATATATATATATATATATATATATATATATATATATATATATATATATATATATATATATAATGTATAGGGCTACAAGATTCTTTCCAACGCTGAAATAATTTCAATATGAAGGTCTTAAAAATAAATAAATAAACAGACAGATGAATAAATAAACATATACTACTACTACTACTACTACTACTAATAATAATAATAATAATAATAATAATAATAATAATAATGGCACGCGGGATATGACTGAAATGTTCAAAATCAAGGAGGAAAAATACAATAGCAGTGTGTGAAGCAGCATTTGTGAAGAAGGAAGAAACCGTTTCACGAGGGTACAGCAATTAATTGGATAAGAATCAAGTGAGACATTTTTGTGAGTGACGAAATCATGAAAATTTCCAGGAAAGTGTGTACATAGCTAAAATAATTATAGTTATACTTGATTCCAGGTCGGCACTAGAAACCGAGAAGAAACTTGGCCGAGTAGCTATGGACCAGAAAAGAAATTAGATATGATGTCCAGAGCTGTAATACAAATACAACATGAGCACAACCAGTTACGAAGTTTGAATCTGATCTGCAATAATCATGAATCACGATCTGCAAGACCTGCTTGTGGCCATTTGTAAGAATATATACGAAATAAGCCAACTGGAAGGATATGCTGGTTAAAGTCCAGCTGCTCCCAGTTCCATAAGCATAATAAGCATAATAACTGAAGCGTTTGTTTATGTATATCAAATAGCCCGCAACAAGCGATTGTATATGAAAAATAAATACATATAAATTATTAAAATACATTTTTTAAATCAACCATATGACATTGTTACACTTAATGTATAGGTTTGTGAAAAGATCTGTATTAGATAAAAAAAAAAATAATAAATAAATGAGTAAATAAATAATCAGCTCGAAAGCCGAATCCCAATGTTTACATGCGAGAGAGCGCCTCGCCGCTTGAGAGGGCTGCAAATTATTATGGATATATTACTTCCTTTTACCACGACGGACAGCCATAATAATAGTGATAGATGATAGAGAACATTATGAGCAATAATATCCCAGCGGCCTGAAGGATTGTACATCCCTCTAAGGGTGAGCGTGGCTTAAGCAGGACAGGCCAGGGAGAACATCGCCACCCCCTTCGGTGAAATTGACAACTTAATACTGTCATGGTATGGATTTACGTCAAGACAGCTTCGTAGAAGTGACTTCCACGGCCTCAGAAGAGGCCATCGTGTCCAATTCACCGACAATGATTGAAACTGTAGGTGGTACAGGGTGTGGGATCCCCTTGGAGGAGCCCCAGGCAGAGGAAGGTTACAGTGACGCCCCCCGTGTGGAGGTGCAGATGGTAGGTGCACCAGAATGGGGGCCAGAGGACGAAAATATCAAGGACGAGCATATTGCCGAATCTTCTATTATAAAAGAGCCGGTGTACCAACGCCTCCAGCTTCCTGAAGAAGAAGTGATAATGTTCAACCTTGAAGAGGCAGAGGAGGGGATACGCTTGGTGGGGAAGCCTGTGGCCAAACCAGTAATCCCCATCCCTAATAACACTACCACCATCTCTGTGTCTGCTTTAGGAGTGCTAGAACAAACGTCCAGCCAGGATAGGAGCAGTTTATTGCAGGTCACGCAGAACGTTCCAGTAGTAATGAAGAGAAAGTTTGTATCAGACACAGATACTGAGAGTAAGCTGCCTGTCAGGAATGCTGCCAGTGTGGCCTTGATAGAACAGTCTGCTCAGGCTTGGCTTGGATGTTGCCTGTGTTATGAGATATTTCCATCCAGAAAAGCACTCCAGCTACATGTGGCAGCCAGTCACCAGCAACCCAAGACAGTGTTATGTCAAGTAAGTCCCCTTTTTGTTATAAAATTATATTAGTTCACCTGTCTAACAATTTCAGACGAAACTATTTTTCTGGTAGATTTTGATGCTTTATGAATGAATCTAGTTTCCGTAGCAAATAAATTTTTTTTTTATTTTTTTTATCCTCCACCCCTCCACCAGTGATCTGCAGAGATTCATTCCAAAAACACCAAAATCTACCAGAAAAATGTAGTTTCATCCTCACGCATGACATTAAAAGATGTAGCTTAACTTTTTTTATGTAGGAGAGACACTGGCCAAGGGCAACAAAAATCCAATAAAAAAAAGCCCACAAAGACGCCAGTCCCATAAAAGGGTCCAAAGCGGTAGTCAAAATTTGAAATATAGATATTTTTAAACCCTTGTTAGCAGCTTGCATTGCATACCTATAGCATTAGCAACAGGTACAGTTCAGTCTGTACCTGTGAGGTGCTGGTTACAGAATAACAGGAAAGTGTTATTTATTTACTAGTTAAGAATGGATAGCCATGTAATTTAATACATAGAGAATAAAGTTTCAGGACAGTAAGGTATGTATCTTTATTTTGTGAACCTTAATTCCAGATACCTGTGACACATGCAGCACCTCAAAATGCAGTCCATTCTACCCAGGGCTTCCTAGAAACTACAGAGGTTGTTGCTGAAGAGTCTGATGTAAACCTGGACGGCACTACTAGTAGAAATGGACCCACATTTTGGCCTCTTCCTGTTGCTGGAAAATTCATGGGCATCAACCAAGTTCTTGACATTCTGAAACGTACAGATGAAATTCTGGAGTCCATACCTCTTGGCGAGAAAAGTAATGTGTTCTTTGTTATCAAGAAAAAGTCACATAGTGGGAAGCTTTCCTGCCGTGATGATTGTGGTGACTGGAGTAGCAAAGATGCAAGGAGTGTTGATTCTTATTTCTTGCTTGACAGTGAAGGGAATTTAAAGAATGTGTTTTTGAAAAACAATCTCTATGTGACTCACACCAGAAAGATGAAAAAATCCATATGGACCCCTCTTAAGCCACAGCCACCCAAGGAAAGTGTTTTGAAAATTCATCGTTTCTATGCAACTTTGAAGGCCAAGGATGATTATATGAAGCGCCTGACTTGTATCATGAGTGGAAATGTAGACTATAATGATAGGATGTTGGTAGAATATTGTGGGGAATACATTAAACCTCAGTCTGGTAATTCAGTGTCTGCAAAGCGCATAAGGAAAAACAATTACTCCAGCTTAGATTGTGAGACAGATATGTCATGTCAGGCATGCTTAGATTTGACTGGGAATACCCAAGACAAGGGTTTCAACCACTCAAAATACAAGCTAGAAGAAATGACAAAGAATGGCAAGTCCACAAAACAGAAACAAGTTGAGAAATTCCAAGTATCATATCTTGCTGATTATATTCCAGAGATGAGAACAGCTTTCAGTAAGAATTTTTCAAGCCAGTCAGCAAGTGAGGTAGGTCTAGGTGAAGCTGAGGACGTTTCTGATGAGAAACCAAAATCTCTTAAGCAACTGATTTACCAAAAATTGCATGGTGCAGTGGATAAAAAAGATCCTGGATTTAGATATTATTTTATAGAAGAAATTGCAGAAGTGTTAGAAATGTTGAAAAATGATCTTAATGTGCAGGAGATTATTGACAGAAAAGACCAGCCACCATGTGTGATTTTGTATTCCACAGAACAGATTTGTGACATGATTTCAGAGATAGATTGTGGTAGTGTTTTAGGAGTAAACAGAACAATTAGCTTTGGTGCGTGTTACATTACTGTAGCTGTATACAAAAGCTCAAAAGTAATTCACAAACATTCGGAGAAGAACCCTTTGCTCTTGGGTCCCATGTATCTTCACTGGGATACTGAATTTGGAACATATTTTTCTTTTTTCTCTCATCTCAAGAGCATTTTGGGTAAAATTGCTTTGAATTTTGAGATACATTCCATTAATGGTCATGAGGAAGTGTTAACAAAGGCACTCAGAAGATGTTTTCCTAAGGCTGAATGCACCTTGTGCCCTAAACACCTAAAGGACTGTATGAGGGAATACTTGTGTGATGTTGTCAAGTGTGAACCAGATGATGAAAATGTAATACTGAACAAGATCTTTGGAAATGGAGGGATAGTTATGAGCAAAGATATATCCATTTTTGAAAAAAGAGCTTCAAATTTACAGTTTTATTTTGATCAGTTCCCTATGTTCAAGTCATATTTTGATAATATGAAACCAATCTTAACACAGTACATGTGGGAACCAAACAAGAAGGGTGTGTCAAAAAACTTATGGATGAACAACAATCGAGAACCTGTAAATCTTATCATGAAATTGAGTACTAGCTGGAGATCACAAAAGCTAGCAGCTCTCATAAGAAAGATATGTAGTGTAAGTAAAAAGCAATTGTCAGATATGAAGAGGTCTTTGCATGATCCTGGAAATTATTTGTTACTGGAAAGATACAAATCTTTTGCAGTTAACAAAGATGTTTGGCAGGAGATTACACAAGAAGAACAAGATATTATATTTATGAAATTTTTGAAAAAAGATATGCCAGAAGAGTGGCCAGTAACTTCCAGTACAATTCTTCCTATTCTGTGATCACAGTATTATAGAAAAAAAAGTGTATGATGGAAGTAAAATCCAAATATTATATATATGTATATTATGTATATTATATGTGTATTATAAAACTCACTTGCAGTGGTTATTCTTTTATGTATTTGTATATAATTTCTATGACATGCAACAAATACCAGATACATTGTGAATAAAAGATAACCTTATTAAAGGAATTTATTATGTTTACAGTTAAAATTCTAGATAACATCTTTTGAAGAAAGTGAATCCATGTAAATTCCTTATGTACTTATTTACAATAAACTGCCAGCCAACTGGCATCCAGACATAAAACATTTGGCACAGATGAAAAGCAGATGAATGATGATAAAGAGTACAAAAACAAACTGATAAGTACATGAATGACAAAAATAAAATAAAAAAGAAAAATAAAATTCTACATTAAATCCCCTTTATGCCATGTAGCAGTCCAGAACACACCTTTTCATAGAAAAATTCAAGGAGTTCTTACAGCTTCTGTTACTGCCTGGCTTCTACACATGGTGTAGCCTGACTGACTGGAACTTATTTGTGATAAATTAATTACCATAATTTTTTGCGTAATGTAGGTCTGGTAATGAGATTCTACATCTAATAGTAGGAATGGGTTAGAGAGACTGCTTCCTTCATTAAATCAATGTTATATGGTAGTATTTCACAAAAAGCTTAGTTATTCTAGAAAATTTCTTAGAACCCTAATTAGCTTGTGTATACTGCTGATTAACTGATGACACTGGGTGAGGAGGGAATTGGTGTGTTGTGGAAGCTTGTGAAGAACATCATGAATAAGGAAACAATCCCTGGAAAAGGAGGGTATTCTTATACCAGTCTTTAATTAAAAAGATATGCAGGGTTATGAAAACTAAAGAGGGATCAAACTTATGTTACACTTACACACACTGAAAATATTCAAGAAAATTTTAGATGGAAGACTATGACAAGAAGTTATCATCAGAAGGCAGCAGTTAGGATTCATGAAGAGCCTTTGCACTGTTGATGGAATATGATTTTTGACAAGTAATGAAAAAGTACAGGCAGGGCTGGTTTTAAGCCTATTTGATTTGATCAAATTGGGTCACATGCCTCAAGGGGCCTCTGCACATGTGTTAATCTTAAAATTGAAAAAAAAAATAAAACTTTCTTATTGTCTTCCAATATTTAGTATATCAAGCATTTAATGCTTTTTGGCTGACACTGGCACACTACACAAAACAAACATCAATTTTTACTTTTGTAGAGTAAAGGCCCTGCTATCAGTTTTCCAATTGGGCCCCATAATTCCTAACACTGGCCATCTGAGTACAGAGAAAAGCAAAGGGTATTGCATATGGCTTTCATAGACCTTGAGAAAGCACATGATAGAGTGCCAAGGCATGAGGTATGGAGATGTCTTAAGGAGAATGAAGTGCAAGAAAAATGTCGGAGTGAAACTTATGGAAATGGCATGGCTGGAATGACAGACAGTTTCTAAGTTAAAGTAGGACTACATCAAGGATCTGCATTGCTCCATCCTTTTTAACACAGTAATGGATGTTATAACCAAAGATGTAAGAGAGGGACTGCCTTGGTGCTTGTTCCACACAGATGATAAAGTACTTGTTGCCAAGAGTAGAGAAGAACAGGAAAGGAGGCAGAGATCAGTAGTTTCCAAACTGCAACATGACACCCCCCTTTTTTGCTTCTATCCAGACTTGCAAGCCCCCTCTCCCCAACTCCACTCTGCTGTGTTGGAGGGTCATGTCAGAGTACAGCATCTCTGTTGTAGTATTGGTGAATGAGATGTAAAAAACATGTAAGGAGAGCTGAATCAATAAAAAACAGATTAGGATGACTGATAGTATACTTAGTGTGGGACAGATACATCTTGTCACACAAGGATAACAATGTAAGGGAAGGTGCAAGAAGCTTATACTCATGGCAGTCCATGCATAGATGGGAATGTGTTAGGCTGAATAGGGTCATGGCTTAGCGACAGGTGATAGAGAGTTGTAATAAATGGCTCAAAATCCGAGTGGGGTCAGCTAATTAGTGGGGTGCCACAGGGATCAGTATTAGGGCCATTGTTATTTCTAATATATATCAATGACTTGGATAGTGGAATTAGTAGTGATGTTAGTAAATTTGTGGATGACACAAAGATAGGTAGATTAATTAGATCAGAATTGGATGCCATCGCCTTGCAGGCAGATTTAGATACGATGAATGAATGGACAGACCGATGGCAAATGCAATTTAATATCAATAAACGCAAAGTACTTAGTGTAGGTAGAGGAAACCCACACAGTATGTACACATTAAACAACCAAACTCTGGTAGGTACAGGGTACAAGAAAGATTTAGGAGTTATAGTTAGCTCTGAACTCCGTCTAGGAAAACAATGCATAGAGGCCAGAAACGGCAAATAGGGTACTAGGATTCATTTTTAGGAGTGTTAAAAGTAGAAGGCCGGAAGTAATATTAAAGTTACACTTGGCGCTTTTCAGACCTCATCTAGACTACGCTGTGCAGTTCTGGTCCCCACATTACAGGAAGGATATAGGTCTATTAGAATCTGTATAAAGGAGAATGACTAATTAACATTCTTTTGGACTTATTCCCATCTGTTATTTCTCCAATCCCACAAATAAAATCGTCTGCACTAGTCTCACCTTGTCTGTAAAAGTGTCGAGAGGTGAGGCAAACATCAATTTCCTGTCATGCTTTCTTTATTGTAATTTTTGGAGCTTGATATATTTTTTTCCAACTTAAAAATGACTGAGGTTTAGAAAATAGGCAATCATCAATACCTGAATATTATATATATATATATATATATATATATATATATATATATATATATATATATATATATATATATATATATATATATAGAGAGAGAGAGAGAGAGAGAGAGAGAGAGAGAGAGAGAGAGAGAGAGAGAGAGAGAGAGAGAGATTCCAACATATGGTTAACGAAAGTAAAAATGCTAATGGAATGGGTATTGCTTCTTTAGTAAGAAATAATATGGTATCTATAGGTAGCTAAAAACTTAAAACTGCAGCATTGAAATTATTCATTGAAGATTAATAACATATATTTATTATAATTATCTAGATACCTATTGCTTGTCATGTAACACAATGATATGCAAAACCTGAAATATTCTTGCAGATCAAATGTATTTTCAGATTCCATTTGACCTGCTTAAGCATCAATTATTTTAGAAATTGAATCAGTTTCTCGGTCTTGATCTATCTTGAATATATATATATATATATATATATATATATATATATATATATATATATATATATATATATATATATATATATATATATATATATATATATATATATATATATATATATATATATATATATATAACCATGTAGGTAGTTGACATTTAATTTGCTCATCAATTTCGTTCTCCATGTTTTAAAATTAGAAATGGATTACTTCGGAATGACGTAAGATAGGCACATGTGCATATTCTTTTTCCATTTTTCAGTTACGTGAAAAGCGAGTTAGAAATATTTGAATAGATGGTAAAAGAAAGGAATATATTCGAGTAATCATCCGTCATATTTTCTATTTTTCCAGCCCAAGTTTATTCCATTAAAGAAAAAATAAGATAAGAATGTAATATTTGCATTCTTTTTTTCAACCTTCTTGGTAATATAACGTTCAAAATATTGAATCAACAATACAAAAGAGGCAGCGAGTCTCAACGCGGCGGCTGTGACACTATAACAGGTAGGCCAGGAGAGGTTGTAGCAGCGTTTCTGATTTATCTTTATATTCCCAACTCGCCCACTACCCTCGTCACATTACCCATCACATACATCATTCGCCACATTCCTCCCCTTACCCACAGCTCTCGCCACATTTTCCCGTCATTCACAGGCCTCGCTACATTCATCTCGGTCTCTCTGAGTCGCCCTGTGGTCGCCATGGACGAAGAAAACGGATTTGACAGCAAGGTTAGTTGAAGTGGAACGCTGTGATAAACAAATAAATTATATATATATATATATATATATATATATATATATATATATATATATATATATATATATATATATATATATATATATATATATATATATATATATATATATATATATATATATATATATATATATATATATATATATATATATATATATATATATATTTATAACGGTTGAAGTAATAGCATTTTTTTATTTTTATTTTTTAAATTTCTAAAAGTTTCCATGGTTTGAGTTAGAATTAAGGTTAAATATACCACTGGATATATAGGATTTAATTATGCTTCTGTTAGACATTTTCTTTTCCTTCTCGTACATCTTTAATTTTGGTTTCTTTGAATACAAAAGTGTTCACATTTGATTACATAATTTTAATGTTCATTTTATGCATATGTTCTAATTTATATTTCTAATTGTTACGTATCTTCTTGTAATTTGAAATCCTACCACTTTGTAGAAAAAAAAAGAGCTGTTCTAATCTTTCATTGCTATTCTTTTTTTTTTTTTTTTGCCGCTTTCATCTTCTCAAAGTTTTTCTCTTTCTTCGTTATTTAAGCATCTATTTACCCTTCCATGTTTCTGCTCAAACTCTTCCAACTTCATGACATTTTTCGATATCACTTCTACCGAGTTACTCTTTTGTATGATTAGGTATTTTAAGTGATCCATTTGCATCTCTCTTATCATAGCCTATTGTATTGAATTCTCCTAAACTTTTTTTTCTTCATGAGTCATGGATCTCTTTAAGTTTGTAATTCTATTTATTTTTTTCTTACTTTTGTTTCATATTTGCTTTTCTTGAATTTAAAAGAATACTACTGATTCGTTTGTGTGTGTGTGTGTGTGTGTGTGTGTGTTATTCACTCAAGATTGCCTGCTGGTTTCACAACACAGCCAGCCATTCCCACTACAGAATGGACTGAGAGCTCATTTTGACCAACCATTAGGTATAACTGAGATCACACAACACCACACCGGGGCAATGAAGTCACAGCTCCTCAACTTTAGTTCTGTACTTGCTTGCTGCTAGGTGAACAAATGTGTGTGTGTGTGTGTGTGTGTGTGTTAATGCAGCATGTCATAACTCCTTCAGATTAAGAACATGCGGAGAAGTCTGATAATACGGACAGTGCTAACAGTGCTGCTGGTGATCGCCATCCTGTACACAATAATCCTCAGCTCCTTGGCTGGACGGGGAGCTGGTAAGCCATCAGCACTGTAGTTATGATTTACTTAGTTATAAATATGATGTCATTTTTAGCTTAAATTTTGCTCAATCACAATTTTTTTTTATCCATGTTATAGCTTGCTTCTCTCACAATTTTGTCAGTAGGTGTTTTTTTTTTTTTTTTTTTTTTAAGTTATTATGATGTATCGGTTTTATTTTGAAACATCTTTTGCACCAGTTACTCCCAAAATCTTCCCACTTCCATTTGTTTTTACTTTTATATATTCAATTGTTTACTAATATTGTTTTAATCTCAAATATATGACCGGTGCTATCAGCACATATGTTTGAATATGTTTGCATTATTATAATTTTAGCTCAAATCTTGCTTATCTTGAAGGCTCAGTTGATACTCAGGGGTTTTTAACATCCTTATTCTTTCATTTTGCTAATTGGTATTTCCAAACATACTGTTGACAGTGTGTATAGAGCACATGTACAAATTGAGATACATGAATAGCTTGGCCAAAGAATCTTATTTCTTTTTGTCTTCCTTAATTTTCTCACAGTATAATGTTCTTGTTTATCAGGGTGGAAATATTTGATTGACATTCATATTATGGCATAGATAGCTCTGCCAGGACTTCACTGGTAAATTGTGTAAAATTGTTTCTGAGATGATGTGCTGTGTTGGTTGTTGCTGCAAAACTTATGTGAGCAAAAGAATAAAATTATTCCACATAATATGAGTATACACACAGATGTCTTACTCATGATAGAAGAACTTCAGATATATTTTTGTGTATCAATCATCATTTGCCTGAGTTATGTGGTAACACAGAGAATGTATATAATCCCTGAATACTGATTTGTATTCTTAAACATTTTGTTTTTTACCTTTTAAAGGTAACATGCTGTAATGGAAGTTAGATAGAGTTTTAAAGAGTGCTTTCACAATTCTAGTGGTAGTTTGACAAGAATTCTATGCTGTCAATAGGAAACGTATCTAAAAGGACCTGACTAATTATCTTTCTAGTCTTTGAAAATAATCATTGTGAGAACCAGAAATGTTTCAGAAAACAAAACTTAATAGTATCCTTTACTGTTACCACTGTATGTTTCCAGGACCCTTTAAGAACCCCAGAGGATTTACCAGTGTTCCAGCCTTTGCAACCTGTCTGATGCCAGCTGGATATTACTATTTCATATGGGTTTTGGTGGACTTTGCTCTTCTCTTCATCGTTATTTATGGTATGCATATTCTTTACACTCATTCATGTACCTGTATTTCTGTCACTTGAAATAGATGTGTGTGTCTTTTTTTGTTAACAGGGTATCTTGCATCAGTAATCCTGGATCTTCACTCTTAGTAATATATAATTTCCCAGCTTATATGTCCATGTAAGTCTGCTTGCTCTTCTCAAATTGCTTCACATGATATTAACTTTCATTGAGTTCCATTGCCCATCTTGTACTTCGTATCTAGATAATTTTGTAAATCCACATTATTCTATCATAATTTTATTTCACCTGCAAAAATACTTAGTTATATATAACTACTTCCTCATTCAAGCATATAATTTATATACATATGTACATCATTGCCATCATTGATCCTTGCTGTACTCTGCTTGGTACATCCCTTCACTCAGATGATTTTGTCTCTTATTATAGTAGTTGCTCCTTTTCCCCTCAAATAGTCTTCCTTACATTTATTTATTTACTTTTCTCTATCAATCATTGAGTGTTTTCAAAGTTCAGTGTGTCTTTTATGTGTGATCTTGTCAGGTGTAAATATAAGTTGTCCATTTTCCTTTTTTTTTTTTTTTTTTTTTCTTATATCTGTTTTTTTTGGTTAATAGCTTATTAGACTTTGTGACACTGAATTTCCTTTCCTAAATCCAAACTGTCAGGTAATATTCTCAGTTTCTAAATATTTTATCATTGTTTCTTGATTTCTTTTTTTAAAAGTTTTACATATTCTGGACAGTAATACAGATCTGTAATGGAGCTGTTCTTTGTTTCTATTTTTATAAATAGGTATTGTATCTGCTCTGTCTTACTCTTTTGGAACTCCTGCTGATTTTGTAGATGCTCACTCTATTATACTGTATATTGGTTTGATCAGTCATTGTCTACATTCTTTCAAAGTATTCTAAACACTCCAACCCTTTTCCAGGTTCTCCAGTAATTCTAGTTTTCTTTTTTTCCTTTTCTTCTGATTTCCCATATCTCTCTCTCTCTCTCTCTCTCTCTCTCTCTCTCTCTCTCTCTCTCTCTCTCTCTCTCTCTCTCTCTCTCTCTCTCTCTCTCTCTCTCTCTCTCTCTCTCTCTCTCTCTCTCTCTCTCTCTCTCTCTCTCTCTCTCTCTCTCTCTCTCTCTCTCTCTCTCTCTCTCTCTCTCATGGTCATGTAATGCTACTTTTAGGAAATAAGTACACTTCATTTCAGAGACTAAATGCAGTGAAACTAAATAGTACCTTATTTCATGAATAAATACATACCATGGGAAATATTTTATTAAAGAATAAAATTATATGTGTGTGTGCAATGCTTTGCAGTTATTCCAGTCCACTTATAGTGAACCTGTGGGAATAAATATGTTTTTCTTTTATTTATGTATGTTACTTGTGTGTATTGTCAGTTGTTTTGGAAGTAATTTTTTCAGATGTTTTAATTTTAAGTGTTACTAATGTATTCTATACACTATCTTAACAGCAATAGTTATGGTGGCACAGAAGTTTGTCTTGGGATCTGGTAAGAGGCAATGTGGAGCTTTGCCTTTCTCCTTCCTGATCACACTGTTTATCAGTCTCAACCTCAACACTGGATGGTTGTTTGCTGAGGACAACCTAAATGCTTCCTGGAGCTTCATTGTCTCATTGTTCCTGCTCGTTAGCAACTGCATTGCCCTTGCCTATGCAACTTTCAAGTAAGAATGATGTACAACTCTTGTGATGTCTCTGTTTTGATGTTCTTTGAGTTAGATAACTTTCATATGAAAATTAATTTGATACTTTTGACAGACTGTTGTTCAGAAGTTGGAGCCATGCAGTGCAGCATATAAAGCAGCATTCTCTGGTGTGTTCTATCCGATTACATTTTTATGCATTCAAAGGTGATAAATCAAATACTTGTATTTTTATGTTGCTTGCTCAGTGTTAGTAATTCAAGGACTGATATTGCTGAGTGCACCTACTCTTATGAATTCATCACAGTGTAATTCAAAGTGAAGCTCATAAGGTAATAACTACAAAAAAAAGGTTATCTGAATTGATTAGCTAAGAATGTGCTCACTATTGCTTATACAAGGTGTCTGAGGAAAGTTGCATATTCTCTGAAATGAATGATGAAGTCACTCAAAGTCAGAAATATTCTATGGTCAAATGCTTTTAACACCACAGTTTAAAAGTTACAGGACATTGCCATTTCAAGGGTGTAAGTAGGTGTTACTTCAAGATTTTCATAAACAAAAATAAAATGAAATTCAAGAATGCAATGTATCATTGTATCAAATAATAGCTGAAACATAGTAAGCTCAATATGTCAACAGTAATCAACTGGATATTGTTGCATGGCCCATGTGCAGCCACTTGCCATTGATGCACATTCATAGTTAAATTTCCTGTGACTTCTAAACCATAACATTAAAAGTATTTGACCAAGAATACGAGTATTCCCAACTCAGTATGACTTGGTCTTTGACTTTTAAGAATGTGTGACTTTCCTCACAGGACACCCTGTATGTTTCCCATGGAAGTAATTAAAAAAAAAGTCATGTTAACTTATAAAAGTATCTTTTGATATTTTTCATGTCCCACAATGTTAACTTGTAAAAGTATCTTTTGATATTTTTCATGTCCCACAGCTTCTCTACTTTTGGCAAGTGTCTTCATCAAGAGTCTATCATGGACTTTTGGATGGGCATCGGGGTACTGAATGCTATGGCTGTGTACACAACGTGGAGCCTTGTGCAGTTCCTTGAGTCCTTTACTGTCTTTCTGTCTTTTGAGGTAAATCTGTTCCTTTTCTGGATTGTTCATTTCTTATTAGTTTCATAGGCCTTTCATGGTCTTGTGTGTTTTTGCCAATCCCAAAAAGTTGTCTTCAGATTTTTTTTTTTTTTATTTAAAAGTTATGGCTTCAAATTTTTTTTATTTTTATTTTTTATCATTTATGAGTTTATTTACATTTAGTTGACATAACAATGGTTTCAGTTGCTTGTGAAGCAGAGATATCTGTTTAATTTTCAGTGTCTCCACCTTTCCGAAAAAAATGTATCTTGACAGAATTTTAAGCAGAATGATGAGTATGACAAGGTTGAAAATTACTGTAAAAAATACTGGAAAATGTATTATGTAATTGTTCATAAGATATATCCATTACATAGGACATTTATTAATAAAAGGGCTGAAGAAAATGTGTTAATAAATAGAGTCAGTAGACATGTCCACAACATGAATAGTTGTTTATAGATTGTATGGTATTTAGTGAAAGTAGCTTCCTATGCCTCAGTAATTAGGTTGTCTCGTCTGGTGTAAGTAGTTTATTGTTATCTTTCCTGTAGTACATGTTTATTGAACAGCCTAGTGACACATGAAAGAATGAACAAGAAATTTATTTTTGCAGATCAAGCATGATATGTACAAGGTATGTACAGGAATGATAATTTTACTTCATCTACTGATTATCTTGTGGTTCATCATAGAAAATACTTGGCTGACTTACACATTCAACACCATTATTTTACACTATGGAGGTAAGTTTGTATTAACACTGCTTTACCAATAACTTAAACAAAAATAATTTGTCCCTTTTTTTCAGGTAAAGTTAAATCTTGATTTATGAATGAGTTGTGTGCTATTCATTGATATGAAATTTGCAGTATGTATTGTGTTACATAGAGATGAAGCTTTTAGAAATAGACAAGCCTAGAAGAATGTAATTGCCAAAAGCATCAGAAAATAATATATGTATGTATTTTTCAGTTCTGGTGTGGTATGTGGCAACACTGTACCCAAGGCAGATACAGAACTCTAACAGTGTAATGAATGGCCTCCTCATCAGTAATGTGGTGTTGGCAGTGTTGGCTCTGTTCTTCCGCTTGGTTATATTGTACAGTAGGAACAAAGATAACAGATTATACAAGGTCAACACACTTGCGACAACTATAGTGGAGGAAAACTGAGAGTTACTCGACATCTTTGTGCATGTATAATGTACATAAGATAGGTTATATATCCATGCAAACTACAACCTAAACATACTAGGCATTTATTCAGAGATGCTCATAAATGCCACCTCAGTCAAACGAGATACCATTGTCTTTCATAACTAGAGGCTTCCAGAATTCATGTAATAAGCATATTTATTCCTATATTCAACTCTAACATGGTGAAAATTACTGTAGAACCTAGTCAAAACTGGTCTCAGAGCAGTGTGATGTACATCTCAACCAATCACAGCATAACTGGGGGGAGTAGTGTTTACTAGTGAATGCTTTGACTACATATGATGGGTGCTATGAGCAGTTGATGTAGGCATGGGACCTCTGAACCAGTGAGTGTCCATGTCCCTTGTCACATAGGTAACCTTGATGCAAACATTGTTAATTTTTCTAGCATGCTCCTGCCATATGCAGATGCATTTCTTGGTTCACTGTAGTTTTATTAACAAGAATACATGTAGTGTTTTTTCCTGTTATAAAAGGAAAAAATGTCTTCATCTTGTGATAATGATGGTTGTGTTCCTGCTGTACAAGTGGAAAAGAGTGAGATTTGAGTGTGGAAAGAGGTGCAAGCTAAGACCAAGTAAAATCATGGGGAAGAGCACATGAGTGTTAAGTCAAGATTGGACAACTTGTGGCATGAAAATAGGAAATCAATGATATCGATTCTAATAGATTAATCATCATATTAGCACTAATGATAATAAACTGATAATAACAATAATAATAATAATAATAATAATAATAATAATAATAATAATAATAATAATAATAATAATAATAGAAAATGATATTATTACTATTATTATTATTATTATTATTATTATTATTATTATTATTGTTATTATTATTATTATTATTATTATGAATTAATATTACTATTATGAAAATCTAATGTTATTGGTATTTTTATTTTATTTTTTTTTTAACCTTTCCAGTAATCCAGACCATTATATTGGCATTCTGTTCTGGCTAATGACTGGAAAAGTTGATAAAAATATTTGGTAGGGATACTCTTGGCCATTCGAAGAAGAAAAAAACTTTCTTAAAAAAAATTTGAAAGCCACAATTTTCTAAAAAACTCCATTTTTATTGTGGATAAAAATACCAACATATAACTTTAAATGCATTTTTTTTTTTCAAAATTGGGTTAGTGGAACTTATGATCTGTGGTTTCAGTATGTATGTTTAGTTTGGTTGGATCTATAACCTATCTTGAAAAGAGGACCTTGGATAAACTTGACATGGATACATTTTGCTTTTTTACATATTTTGGACAAATGAATATATCACAAGTGAGAAGTACAACTCAAGGATATTGCTTAGGAGGAATGTGTGCATGGATTTTTTTTTTTATGGAATTTTGTTTTGTTTTGATAGGGAAAGGTAGATTGTTACCATTGGTATATTAAAAATAGCTTCACGGTTTAACATAAATGTGCCATACTTTGGTTTTGATGCACCCCTTATATATGGAGAACTTAGTTGAAAAAAATAAGTAGTGGATTTGTGATAACCCTGTCTTCTACTCCAAGCCATTCAGTCTTTTTGCCAGCATTGCTGTAAGAACTGTTCAGGCAGAAGGATCATAATAGGTTTGGGTTTGTACTTACTGAATGAAAAAAATGGTGTGTAGGTTTTACATGAGCTTTATTAAATATTTGATATTTCTTTCTTGACCCTGAAAAAATTAATTCATGACTGAAACTACACCTACTTATGGTGAAGTTACATGATAATGATAGTGATATGTTGATCTTAAGTTTGCCTTCCCAACCTGCATTGTCAGGTGTTATATGTAGTATTATGGTTTAAAATTTTTATTAAGATTGTTCATCTTGCCTTTGAAAATGATCCATAATTTTCATAAACCTGTCTTCTGTATAATTTATCTATATAGGCTGGCGATCACATTCAGGGTGCCCCATGAGATAGCACCACACACTCATACACACATCATATACACTCTTATTATAAAACCAAAAAATGTAAACTACAACACATGCTGTATATTCACATTCTGTTATAACTCTTGGCTATGCATATTTACTGAAGTAGATTATTATATAATTTGGGATATGTTTCATTACTGCCTCATATGTTCATTCATAACCTTAGGTACTCATTGTAGATGGACAGTGCCTACATTTTTTTTTCTGGTAAACTCTGGGACTGCCTGCTGTTTTTCCTCCTTCCTATGACTTGAACTCTTGAGAGGGATACCCCACATAATTTTAAGTTAACTACCATTTTTTTCTTTTTGAAAATTCAAATTTGAAAGCACACTTTACATTATGTATATACTTAACCTCAACGTTGCTTGAGTTGATGAAATTAAAATTAATTTCTTTTCCTCTGAGTGATGATGGGACTAATTTCACATTGTGCTGATAATGATACTGTATTCATAGTCTACTAACAGTATGTGATGGGTGGGCCGAGAGATTTGTGCATATTACCAACTCTGGGAATCTTGTTAAAACAAAACCGCGGGCGGCCGGACAAGACCAACCTGTCGGTCTTGTTGGCGCGGCTGGCAATTCCAGCTGCCAGGCACCGAAAGTCCAGCAGGTGGGCCAACGCGGTTTGCTGAGGCTGGCAGTTCAGCAGCGAATTGCTAAGTTGCAGAGGTAACACTGGAACTTCTGTAGGATAGACATCAGAGCCAACGTTTTCATTGGTGGAGAAAACACACATGAGATGCAGTCTAATAATCTCAATGGCCTTCAAAAAATAGTAAAAAAAAAAAAAAAAAAAAAAAAATCCTAAAGCGTTTCGAAATTGATGAAATATTTAACATGCACTAGAAACACAAGAACATATTCCTAAATTTTAGTATAAAGACACATAGTAACATTACATAAAGTTCATTTGCTGGGTAAATCAGAATTTTGTATTAAGAGGATCTCGTAGTGTCAACTACGTACCTACGTACAAGTACTTAAAAGAGCACGCATCTCCCGCATTATCTTTGGAGTAGTGTTCCAACTATAACCAGTTTAGCCAGGGTTGTGGTATGCTAGCTGGACTTACCACAAGCGGTGCTTAGGTCAGAAAAGGTGAAACGCTGAACTACTGGAAGTAACTACGTGTGGGATAACAGGACAGATATAGGCGCTCGCTCTCTCTCTCTCTCTCTCTCTCTCTCTCTCTCAGTAGATAAAGGATATAGTTAATTATAACAGACTTGGACTTTTGCAAGGCGTTTATTAATATCCCACTAAAGGTTCTTAAACAATAATAAGGTTAGGGTGCATACAGATCGAAAAGTTATAGGCTGAATAAGGTCATGATTATGCAACAGACAAAAGAATTCCAATAATTATGATCTAATATTCTAAGTAATAGGATTAGTAGCGATATTAATATATTTATGGACAAGACTGGTAAGTTAATTTAGGTCGGTTTCTGATACAACCGCAGACTTATAAGATGAACGAATAGAGAAAAAGAGCGGTAATACAATCTAATATTGGGAAATGTAGAGTATTTTGCATAACTAGAAGAAATCCACATTATATATAGAAAATAAAGAACGAAGCTGTGGTATGATAAGAAGACGAAAATAAATAAATAATAATAATGATAAAAAAAAGAATAAAAGTTTGCTCTGATCTCATCTGTCAGAGAAAACATTGCATACAGGCAAGAAATAAAGCAAACTGTGCATCAAGATTCCTCTTAGAATGTTAAAAGTAAAGTTCCGATCGAAGTATTATTAAGGTTATATTTGACATAGGTGAGGTATCATCTACATTATGCTGTGTCCTTCGGCCTCCATATTATAGAGAGAATATAGGTCTATTAGTATCAGAGGAGAATGAGTGAAAAGATACACACTACATCCCTACAATACGGGTTTTATTTTATTTTATTCCATACGAAAGGGAATTAAAAGCTTTTGAAATAAAATGCCTTAAAAGCATAGAGGGTAGCTGCTAGAGGCATTGGAGTGACATGATATAAAAAAAAAAAAAAAGCTGATTAAAAATCCCAGAGTCAGTAATCTGAATGGGAAAAGAAAATTGATAATGGGTTCAAGTTTGATAAAGACAGATTAAGAAATGAAATAAGAAAATATTTCTCAGTGGTAGATGAATGAAATACACTCAGTAATCAGGGACCGTATTTGGAAACGCTTTGCTCTCTCACTACGGTTATTTTCAAAGGCCACAGAGATGTTGAGCCAATTTCCCAAGGGTATTTCTACTCTTCAAAATATACAAATTTTGTTAATCTGTCACTAGAACAATATATATATATATATATATATATATATATATATATATATATATATATATATATATATATATATATATATATATATATATATATATATATATATATATATATATATATATATATATATATATATATATATATATATATATATATATATATATATATATATATATATATATATATATATATATATATATATATATATATATATATATATATATATATATATATATATATATATATATATATATATATATATATATATATATATATATATATATATATATATATATATATATATATATATATATATATATATATATATAAAACTCTTGAGAACCAGTGTAACTTCAAGTACAGCCTTTTGAAAGTAGTGGAGGTATGGTGCAAAAGTGTTTCAGAATATAGTTTCAGATTGCTGGTGCAGTCAATAGGGAACTTTAAAAGAAGATTAGGATAAGGATGATAGAAGGAAAAAGGTAGGTACCAATGTTTCACACAGGGACTGCCACGTATAGACCTGATGGTCTCTCTCTCTCTCTCTCTCTCTCTCTCTCTCTCTCTCTCTCTCTCTCTCTCTCTCTCTCTCTCTCTCTCTCTCTCTCTTTCTTAGTCGAGAAGACTATATAACGAAAAAAAAAAAAAATTCAGTAACTGAAAGTAACGACATAGTGGTGATGATTTACTTTTCCTCCAAAAATGGCAGTGGTAGTGACCATAATGCATTTATAATTTCTAGTCCATAGTTGGGCTGGGACTGGCTCGGGATGTCGGGGTCGGTTGAGACACTATATTAGTGCTGTATGTCGTACGGTGTCTTGCAACCTCTTAAGACTGGTTGAGATGAGTGCAAATCTTGGTCTTCCAAGTTCGCGCTACATTTTGTCCACTGCTCAGCGCTGCGACCGAGACCAGATACAGTGCTTAAAGAGAAAGTCCTCCGATTGGAGTCTCGAGGAGGCATGTCCCCCGGCCAAGAAGGCAAAGTTAAAACTCCTCAGGCACGAGGAGCTGCCACGCCCCTGTTTCCGGTGCCACATTGGGCGGCAGGAGGGCACCTCCTTGAAGCGACGGTGCCCTTCAGACTGGAAGCTGGAGGATGCTCCTATCCCTGCCACACAGGCAGGCATCATTCAAGGCAGTGAGGTGCGGGATAAGGAAGATGATGCTCCTTCTCCAGCTAAACAAGCCAGGATTGCCCGCATCACTTCTCAGTGCTCTCAGGAAGGGAAATGGCCAGGTGCCCACGGCAAGCTTGCAAGGGGCAAGTGTGAGACATCGAATTGGAGCAAGACTGGGGGCAGCCAAGGTGCCGCTGAACATAGGGAAGACTGTTGTGACATACTGGCGCAGGGTGAGAACGAGATGGAGGAAAAGGAAGAATCATTGACAGTGAAGGTGCCCTCCAACGAGGACATAGCCCGCCTGGGACAAATGGTGCGCTGGATGCACCTCTCTGTGCTTGTCAACAATGTGAAGTTTAGCTTTCCCAGGTCGCGGCTGCTGCAGGTGTTCCGCAGCGTGGGATCCCTCAGGCTGGAACATATACCACGCCACCTGCCGCACCGCCACGACAGCCACCGCGGCTTTGCTGTCGTGACCTACCGGACGGCATATCACACAGACGCGGCGCTGCGTGGAGGACGCGCGCTCCTGGAGGAGGCAGGCTGCCAAGGCGTACTACTGCGTCGCTTAGGAAACTACCCAGGCTATGCCAAGTACTGCGAGGGTATCGACGTGAACCAGGTGATGAAGGAGCAACCGACAGTGGAAGAGGCCGCCGCGGAGCGGCACTTGACAGCTCTGACCGCCTCCCCATCGCACACCCGACAGCAGCAAGTTGGCGAAAAGCAAGTCGCGAGGAGTGTGCCTGGGTCAGGTCTTTGCCAGGCAAGGAGCTTGGTCAAGAAGAGAAAGCTTTGCTCTTAATTACGGTGCGAGGATTGTTCTCCGCGGGCAGTAGCAGTGCAGAGGGAGAGTACAGTGGTGGCGGTGATCAGCGTGAGGGATAGGCTGGAAGAAAAGGTGGAGGAGGCTGGTCAAGCTGGCGAGGCTGGAAAGGTTAGCCTGTGGCAAGACCGGGTGGGGTCCTGGCCATGGCCATGTGGAGTAGGCTACATGGTGGGGATACGGCAGGAGTGAGCGTCAGGCGAGCTAAACGCCTTACCACTAAAGTGGTCCATGCTCATATTGAAAAGAGAGAAAAATGAAACTAATGAAATAGATAAAAAAATAAAACATAAAATAAAATAACAATAAAAAAGAAATAAATAAAAATAAAAATATATCCTATATATATTTTTTACTATAATAAAAAATATATACATAAAATGTTGAGAATATATATATATATATATATATATATATATATATATATATATATATATATATATATATATATATATATATATATATATATATATATATATATATATATATATAATGAAAAAAGTTGTAGACTTCAAACAAAAATGTTGATGTATGTGAGCAGTAGGTGATGCATTTCTCTGTTGCCAATAAGTTCTGCCTGTATTAAAGAAAATAAATAAAAATCAAATAAGTATCAGAAGGACAAGCAAAAAAACGTTCTAAAGTTTCAGTAGATACAAGTAGGAATGATGTATTTATTTTTAGCAATAGGTTGAATAAGTTGTTTTCACAAATATTTCAGTGAAGGTATTTTGTTGACGATAATGTTCTTTGAAAAATTATTATGTTTATACGTAGTGTATTTGCATTACAAATTTTATCAATATGAATATGTTTATTTCTGTTTTTATGGGAAGACATCTGTATGTGATATGAGATGATGTATTAACACTTACAAAAAAATAAACTTTTAATTAAGGTATTTTCGTGTTTACTTTAAACTCGTATTTTTGCGCGGATTTAGATATAGATTCAGTAATTGTGCACTGAGAGAGAGAGAGAGAGAGAGAGAGAGAGAGAGAGAGAGAGAGAGAGAGAGAGAGAGAGAGAGAGAGAGAGAGAGAGAGAGCGCTAGCTTCATTGGTCCACACCAAGGTCCACATCAAAGAAGCTTAAAAGAGATTAAGCATCCTTGAGCCACATGGATGGTCAGACTCGACAGTGCTGATCACAATCCTAGCAGGTGAGAATTAACTGCTGGCCTTGACTGCGATTGTGGTGTTATATGGACAGAAACATAAACGACGTCACCGATACTGGCTATGATCATCGCTCAGATGAAAGAAATACAGAAAGAATTTGTTGCAGAATGTAATAGTATATGATGCTTGCTTGACTTCATTACTTACCTGCATTCCAGCTTCCGTGGTTTGTTTCTGTCTAATATGAAAGCAATACTTTTGATGGCAAACTATGTCGATGTAAATGCGTCCTCTTCATCTTGACGATGTTGTCTTAATTTTTTCATCTCTCCTTCGAACTGGATAAGCAGAGTATCTTTTTTCTTCATGACATCGACACGGTCCACCTGTAGGGCATACTGATTTCCTTCCATGAATCCATTTTTTTCTAATTTTTCTCTTTTGTTCTGTGACGGCTGAATCCCAGAATACAGGGTGACACTGATGTGTCTATCAAACGTAAGATCTGGTCGGTGTTCCACTCATTATTAACGTCACAGACCGAGAACTACTCTTCACTACCAATGGCACGTAAGTGTCTTGGTAACTGCTCTGCTATGTCAAGTTCGGCATGAACGTCCACACCAGAGCTTCGGACATGATGACGAACCATGGCTCGATCATGCTCGGGACAATGGTGTTACGAACATGCAAGCGAATTCTTTCACGACACTGCTTCAAACAATGTTCGGGGACAACTCATTCAATACTGTGAATGCTCAGTGACGAATAGTGAGTAGTTTACATTGTGGCTCTGAACTTTTGGCGGCTCGCCGTGGTATGTGCCCAACACACACCGATGCGGTACCGCATCGCCACTGCTGCAACCTCACTGTTCCCCAGCTCTGCCCAAGTTTCGCCTGCCCCCAAGTGGAACCCGGACGCGGCTGGTCGTTTACTCTGCCAAGGCAGGTGACGCAGGATGAGCGGCCGGCCCCGTGGGGTGCCCATTAGCAGCCGTCATTTGTTCTTTATCACGCTGCATCCTAGGGGATTTGACCCTTCGCTTAGCACCGAGAGGCAACACCGCCTCCCACCACCCGTAACTGGGGTGGTCGCTCCGTTCTTCCGCACCTCTATGGTATCACAGGGAGGTGTGCTCTACACAATCTTCACAGCGCCTCCGCGTCCCTGCAGCGCGTCTGCCCCAAATGGCTATTTCCCCCCTCCCCTTCTCGGAGTTCTCGGGTTCTCCGTGACACAAGAACATCACGGGATACTCTCGGCAGGCCTGTCAGGATCCTCCACCAAGCGTCTTTCTGGGAGGAAACTACGCGGCTATGGGTGATGTATTAATTGTGTTTTGGTGCATGACAGGATGGCAGGCCACATGGTTGGTTACCAAAGGGAACCCGAAACAATTCTGGGACCCTTCCGGCAAAAGCAGAGGCCTTTGCTGTCCTGGGGGATGTAAAACCCCGTACGAGTATTTCTTCTTATGCACAATATTACAATTTTGAGTTCATTTGAAAGTTTGACCAATATGAAGGCTGGTGTTATAATACCATGCTATTGTAACCAAAGGAAGAATTCAATAAGTCAGAATGCATTCATCAGACAGTCTTTATTCTGAGTTCATTCATAGCTAGGGGATCAGTAATTATCTAGAGTCCTTTCCTGGCCTTTTTTTCTCTTTCACTCTTTCACATATGTTTTTAGATACACCTAAAATATGAAGCGGAGGAGAAGTACCCCTTCCCTCCAACCCAACAAACAAACATGGTGGACAAGTGGGAATGCGTTTTTTTTTTTTTTGAGGGGAGAAAGCAGCAAATATTTAACTGATTTATGATTAAAAGCTCAGCACTACGGCGTATTTATATTAAATGACGCATTGCACTGACCGTATTTACGTATAAAATGAGGAGTCTGCGAGGTATAGTTACAGAAGCAATATTGTATTTCTTTTCAATAATTCTGAGATGCGCAGGTCTCGACTAGCCATGACACTCAGCTGATGCCCAATAGACAATTGTATATTTTACATCATAAACGGAAAAAAAATTACAGGCAGACAAACATAATGCATGCACCTCTACGTTTAAAATACGGAATACCAGCCTAGCGATGTTCTGTTATTGGCCGAGGAGTAAATTCCGGAGTGCACAGACTGGATTATAATATTAAACCACGCACGTTACAAGTGCATTGCATACACAGTGCATTTGGGATGTGATGTATAGATTCCTCATTCAGTATTAAAGGAAAGAAACTCCGGAGGTCAAGTAATTGATTCGAGATGGTCTGGTGTCTGTCTTGGAACGAAGCACCACGTGAGTTCGAATATGCACTGCGTTGTATGATGTATCAAAGCCGGTCACTTCAGTTACGGCAGTTACGTGTGACGGGTGTGCTCTCATTGGTTGATCTCGCTAGTATTCTGCAAGAACAAGGAAGGATGTGGGAGTTTCTCGGCACCCACGGATCTGAACAAGATTTAAGTGCCCGGTAATTGTCTAATACTAAGTTTTTAATCATAAAATCAGTGAATTACTGGCTGCTTTCTCCCCATCCCCCCCCCAAAAAAAAAAAAAATAAATAAAAATAAAAATACTCCCACATGTCCCGAAAATTTGTTGGGTTGGAGGGAAGGGGATACTTCTCCCCAACTTCACATTTATGTTTTAGGTGTATCTAAAGGTGTATGCGAAAGAATGGAAGAGAGTAGACCAGTAATAAGGTTGGGAAAGGACTCTAGATAATTACCAAGGGGATCTTATGTAATAGTAATTTAGGCGATGCTAATTATACAAAGGGTGTTGAGTGGACAAAGTTGAGAAAAATCCTAACAAGCAAAGTTTGTGGAAGCATAACTCCATCAGGAAGATGACAACTGATGCAAACACACCTGTGGAAGAGAATTTATTTTATTGGTTGATTTTTTTTTTTCGTGTGTGTGTGTGTGTGTGTGTGTGTGTGTGTGTGTGTGCCGAGAAGGCAATGGACATTGAATAAGTACCACGAGAGGCCATGTTCTCTCGTCCCAAACCCGCAAGACCTCTAACGACTGTTGAATAGAGCAAGGCAAACCCGAGAAACGTTAATTGGTTTAATCAAGATACACACACACACACACACACACACACCAAAAAAAAAAAAAAAAAAAAAAAAAAAAAATATATATATATATATATATATATATATATATATATATATATATATATATATATATATATATATATATATATATATATATATATATATATATATATATACTAGAGAGGTTCAAGTGTCAGGCTAGATAAAGAGGCAATTTGTTGAGAGAGTGACAGAGAAGACCCGGGATAAGATAGACTGGAAAAGAAAAGTCTAAGCTAGAGATGGGTAAACCTGCCCTATTAAGTCAGAAATAGAGAGAGGTTCCATGCTTAGGAAGAGGCCCCGTTCTTAGGAATAAAGATACATACTTTTAATAATTAAGGATATATTATAATATTTTGCCCTGGTTAGTTGATTTATTTCCTGTTTCACTATTTCCTTGGTAATGGGATAATCTATCAGCTTATTGTCATCTCTGAAAATATGTTCGCCTTCCGGCATTTCCTGCATGCTTTCATG